>NW_020955812.1:0-198892 GCF_003031625.1 Empidonax traillii
GTGGAACTACAACTTTTTCAACATTTTATTTTCTGTGCCACATTTTAGAGATGTTGGCATTTGGCTTCATTTTTATTCTATTTAGATTTTAATGTATATTGACTTTGGTGATTGAAAGCTTTGGGGTTTTTTTGTGAAGAAAAGGCAGGTACACGTATTTAAATGTCACATTTACATGCTTATTGCAGTCTAGATGTGGAGGTCTTTTTGTCCCTGCATGCCCTAAAGCAAAAACCTGGGGTGTTTTTTCCTCTTTTGACATCCCTGTTTAGAACCACACACTCTCTTCTTTTTCAAGATTTTTCCAGCATGTACTCCCTTTAGTGAGAGCACTGACAATGAAAGAGTCAGTAAATTCACTTACTTGGTGTTGTAGGCAGGACTGTGAGAAAGGGGTGCACTCTCAAATGCCCTTGTGAGCCCTTCCTGGGCTGCTGCAGCAGTTTGGGCAGGGTGCTCGGGATGTGGGGGGCAGTGGGGGGCAGCTCAGGTAAGCACTGGTTATATTGGTGCTTCTTACACAGAGGAGGAGGAGGAATAGCTGCTGACAAAGACTTTAATTAGAGGACTTACAATACTGCTTCCCAATTTCATAATGACTACTGAGTACAACCCTAGACACACAATTGCAAAGGTGACTTTTTTTTTTTTTTTTTTTTTTACTTTACTAAATTGCTGAGGTGACCTGTGGTGGGGTTACAGGAGAAATGCGCTAACATTGGTGATGGCAGTATCCTGAGAAACAGGTTCAGGCCACCTGGCTTGGGACTGCTCTTCTCACGCTTGGCTGAGCTGCCTCTTGTGTTTCGCTGGCAGAGCGACACAGATCACCCTGGGTCAGGAGAAAGGCTAGGTCTAAACTTGGTCTGGGAGATGCAGTTCCCATGACTTGCTTAGGAAAACATGAAGTTAAGATTAAATCAGGAGTGAGGACAGGTTCTTAGTTCTGGATGATTTCCCTCCACGTACTTTTCTCAAGTGGAACAGCCTCACCAGAACAAATCAGAATGTGCGGAAAAAACATTTTCATAAACAGCACAATATCCCTAAAAAAATAAAAATATTATTAAATTTCATTTAGATCCTATAACTTGATCTGCACCAGAGTTTCATATAACTTGGCTGTTCAAAGGTGTTTAATTATAATAATCTGCTACAAACTGCTTGATCAATAGTGAAATGGCTCAGCCATCCAATTCAGACAAGTTACACCTGAGGAGTTACACCTGAGCACCTGATGATTGGGATCAAAGTGTTTTACTGCTGCCTGTCTCCAATCCTTTAGTGATACCAATATGTGAGCAATTTTCTGGAGGAATCTAAATAAACAAGCCTTAAGAGCTAAGAAGTGTAGTGGAGAGGCTGTTTGCCCAAGAGCAAAACACTTTCTGGCATGATTAGAGCACAGGAATGTTTAAGGATTGCTCTGGGTGGTCCCATGCTATGATGGCTGCAAGAGCAGGAAATGTGTAAAAAGAACACAAGTACTCACAACAAGTGGATAATAACACAATAATAGTAATAGCATAAAATGATAATCAAATAAAAGACAATGGGTTTATTCAGAAAACTCAGTTTGTCATTTTGTATTGCATTTCCTTGCTAGAAATGCAAGAGAGGGTCACTCTGCAGGAGGGAATTATTTTGTCCAATTAGGCAATTACAAAAACAGCATGACACTGTGTTTTGCACCTCCTGGCACCCTCTTCTTTGCTCTTCAGACAAGTTTAGTAAGAACACACAAGTTTTTCATTTGCCTCTGCTCCACATCATGTCTCAAATACACACCTTTTCCTTCACTCCTTTCTTGCTTATTGCACGGCCTTGACGCGCAGAACCAAGAGGGTGACTTCTGCCTTGACCCCACATATTTCACTGGGATAGGAACAAGAGAGAGGCAGTGACTTTGAGACCCAGGAGACAGTAGAAGACAGAAACCAGGGGGATTTCCCTCTAGAGATGGCACCCTCTGCATAAGAGTGTGCAGGCAGCAGGGATTTATACGAGATCTTGTGTAAAGTTTCCTGTGCCCCTGTGCAGTGGGCCATGGCACAGGATAACACTGGCTGCCCTAGGCTGCACTGCAAACAACTCAGTGGCAACACTGTGCCCCAAAAGCAGTGCCTCATAGGCAGTGCCCTGGCAGACAGGTGTCATTTATACCACCACCACCATCTTGGCTGGGAGCCAAAGTAATGTCATACTGCTCTGCACGCCCTGCTTGCCAGGTGAGGAAATCAGTAGCAGTAGTTCAGGCATCTGCAAAGCCTGGGCTGAACTTACAGGGAGCTTTGATCAGAATAAAGAAAAAACAAAAGTAGATCTTTCATGCTGCCCTGAACAACTCTGTAATTTTTTACTAATCCCATTACTATTTTGGAGGGGGGAGAGGGTTGTTCTATTTTAAAACATGTTTCTAAATTCAAGCTTCTCAGGAATTAATTTTCAAAGCCTGTAGCTTAAGGTTATTGCTTGAAGCACCTTGAAATCACTGGTTTAGTAAGGAGAACTTCTTCCATCTTGAGAAATAATTAGTTTTAAATGATTGCCTGGTAAGAATCTTACCTTTTTGAAACATGCAACAGCATTTAAAACTGGATCTTTTTTTCTCTCTCTCTCTTTTTTTTTTTTTTTTTTTTTTTTTTTTTTTTTTTTTTTTTTTTTTTTTTTTTTGGTGAGGAACATAATTTCTTCTGAAAATACCAGTGTTCATTTTTCCCTGAAGGCAGGCATGTCTCTGCAGATGTCACTTGACTTTACACAAGTGGGAGAGGAAAATGTTCAAGTCCACATAAAGGAAACCTAAAGGAGCAAGTAAACACACTTAATAAGTATACTTCACATTAAGTGAGTAAGGGAGCTGATAAATTTATCTTCTGTCTTGGATTGTCATTCAGTTGTAGTCTCTAAATACATTTAAGTATATAAGCTGGTGTAAGCAAGAACACAGGTTAATGAACTTTCTGTAAAATCTGATTGGCCCCATTCCAGACACGTTGTGAATACACATTAATTTGTTTTGGCATGCAAACTTCATATTCATGCTCTGTTTCCTTAAATTGTTCATCATACTCTCCCTCCCCAGATTTCTACGGGCATAAGACAGCCAAGAACACTGTCACTGCACCCCAGCAGCCACCTTGCCTCTGTTCTTATCACAGGTGTTAGGAAGCAACTGGGCTTCATTTCTTTTTCACTAGTGCAGCCTCATACAAACACAAGGTAACTTAAAACCAACAATTCATTAGTGTAAATGGGAAGAAAGTCAGGCTTGTCACGCACTCCTAGAGCTCATAATAAATATGTGTCATGAACTCTTCATCTTTAGTGTTCTGAAGGTCTGGTTTTAGCTGGTTGCTGGTATAATGCCAGCCAGTTCCAGTCTCAGTGTATGCTACTGAGGGCCTGTCAGTAAAAGTTTCCTGAGTAACATCTCCTGACTCGTTCTCCATGACTTTTGGCCACAGTAACAGAGGGTCACAGTTGAAAGCCATTTCTCACTTGCTTCCTTCTCTTTTGGTGATACAGACATGCATTTGGGTGTATGTACATCACAAATTTTTTGGAGTGTCCATTATTTTAGCTTCATTTCTGCAGGAAGTAAGATTTCTCTGCTCATGCAGAGGTATGTGAGCGCCTTATGTTTGTGTGTTTCCCAGTAGGAAGTGATGATTTTAAATATACCAGGAGGGCAGAGTACTCTCTTTTCCATATGTTGCATGAAAAAGGGCAGCTGATGACCCCACAGAAAAGTTCTGAAAAATTAAAGACTGTGACTATATACATTTGAAATACCTAAAATTCACTAGAAGAAGTGTTCTAGGAGTCATCTTCTGTGATTGGAAACAGTCTCAAACAGCGCTTGTAATCAGCGCTAAAGAAACACAAACCCCTAGGAAGCCAGGCTTCATTATTTCTAGTGTTATTTCTCTCTGAGATAGAGCTATTTGTTAATGTCTCTAAATGGCAGATGCTCGAAAGAGCAGCTTCACAGTAAGGGAAGGACTCAGTAGGAGAGCAAGGGGTGCCTCTCCATGCATGGTGTATCTGCAAGTATGTCTTTTAAGGTCTCAGAATATTTCCTGGGCCAACTGGAATAAACCCAGTGTGCCCTGCACCACAGGCAGGTCTGTCTCTCCTTCTCACATTTGATCACCTTCCACTGTTTTAAGAAATATTTTCATTCCTCTTGAAGTTGACTAGGCTGGATTAAAGCTTAATACCTACACACCTCAGAACAGTACAACAGCCCTGAAGAGACTGAGGAAATTACTCAAGTTATAGCTGGGTCTTACGTGTTTATGGGAGCAGCTGGAGGTGGTGAGATTTCCAGCCCTCGCAGTACTTTGCTATGATTTAGACAACATTAAGCACATCTATTTAGGACGATACTTCATCTGGTTGAAGAGCCTCCAGGCAGCTTTAGTGTACTCCTGATAAAAAGTGAAGATGTGGTAAATGCAATGTCCTCCACAGGAGGATTTATTGTCTCAAACAATTATTTTTTATCAGATTTGTCAAAACTTGGAGCCCAGGATTTTCTGCTGAGAAGAGCAGCAGATATTCATTTGCTTGAAAGAAAATTCATGGATTATTTGTTGTAACACATTTGTTTGGAGCTATTCTGCTGTTTTCTTTATGTGTTTGAATACTGGATTAATCATGTGAGAGTAGTTTAGCCACATGCCTTTCAGTTTTAGGTGTATCAAGAAACTGAAAACGCAATTTGTAATTTAGAGCAGATTTGGTTCCACAGCTGTCAACTTATGAGAAACAGTATTTGTTGTAGAGTGCATTCTTTCTCTTTCTGTGGGAATAGTAAAATGAAATTTTAAGTAAATGAGATTGCCTCCAAGTAGTGCATGTCTTTCTGAGGAGAAATTTTAAATTGCATTTCACCTGTTTTCCAAGCCATACCAGAATTACTGTATATTATGCATGTGTGAAATATTTCATAAAGTATTCCAAAGCTGCAGTACTACATATGTAAGAAATGATGTATTAGTCTCTCTCTTTTTCTACTATAGAATATAAAATATGTATTTTAATGGGCTACTATATGTAATTTTAGTGTATTAGCGTATTTTTGGCTAATATACACCTTTTGATCATAGATTACAGGACAAAGCAGAAGTCTCATTTAGAAAAAAAAAAACAGCAGTTGTGGATGACTTCTACTTGCGAGTACATGCAAAAACATTTAAAACAGTAATGAGAATTAATTCTATTCCTGAAAGAAACTGTTTAACTTTGGAGAACTCAACAGCATGGGAAACTAAAAATAATCAGTGAAAACTATAAATCCAAACAAAAATATATACTCATTTACTTGTTTGTTTCAAATTCAGCATGCCCATACAAGGGCACATAGAATTTAAAGAAATACAAAAAAAAGAGGCTTGATATAAATACAAACATACATACATACAGATCCTGGCCTTTGTCACTCTCAGTCACAGGCAGTGTTCTTCATTGCCACCAGCTTATGTACATGCCTATAGGCTGGTGTCAAAGCACCATAGTTACCCGCAGTGCAGCCCAGCCATGATTGAGAAGGATGTATGTTTATCAGAGAGGGAGGGATTTGGAGTGCACAGAGGCATCAGGGGAGCAAACCTGATTAAACCTGCTTGGTCTGTTCAAAGAGGTATGAGGAAGGTCTGCAGGGCTTGGGGCAAGAGTTTATTTTCATCAGTTCAGCCTTAAATGCCAACTCAAGATCAGCTCACAGTTGCCCAGCAAGTTCAAGAGGAGTAATCATGTTAAGTCCAACAGCATGCAGGGCTTTCTCTCTATAGTGGTGGTGAGAATCTGTTTTAAAAGTGTTTTGTAAGAGACATGCTCTAAACCTCTGTTGGTGAAATGAATTGCCATGTGCTCAGCCCTGCCTGTGTGTTTCAAAATATGTAAGCAAGTTCTTGAATCAATATGAGGAACTGCATACTTTTCTGACCGGAGAGGTACAGAGCTTTGACTGCAAGAAACCTCCAACAGAGGCTTGAGAACTAATATATGTGGATGCTGTGTGAGAAAGTTCAGCTGATCCTTGCTGTAGTGACAAGAGATACAGAAGACGAAAGAAAAAAATCAGAAACAGCTAAATCCTTTGAGTTAAAAGTGGAGTTACAGTGAGATATAAGAAGTCATGTCAGCAGTGTAAAATGAGGGTATAGTCTGAATCCAAACTGCTTATTCCAGATGTCCCGGTTTCGCTGTTGTACCAGCAGAGTTAAACACCAAAGGTTGTCAAACCTGAGGGAAGAGCTAACGCAGCAAGATACTATTAGAGTTCGGCTGTGCAATGGACTAAATTTAATAAGCTCAATCCAAGTGTCTCTCCATCATTATGGAAAAATAACCCTTTTGAAATCTGGAGACAGAAGGTTTTTCTAGAAAGGTTAACCCAGAAAACAGACGTCATACACATATTCTGCTACAGAGAATCACTGGAATATGCAGTCAATATCATGTCATGGCTTCTCTATAAATATATACAAATTCACACAGCTGAATCTACCCCAAGAATTCTGTATAATGAGCAAGATGAATTATGGCAGAACTTTTATTTGCCTCCAGAATGCTGTACTAGAGCAATGGCAAGCTACTCCAATGAGTCCATTCTCACTGTTTATTACTTGCATAGTGTAACAGAATACTTGCTGTTATTTACAAGGAAATAGCAGTAAAATATTTTGTTTACATAAAAACAAGGCCTTTGACATTTCATTTTTTAAAGTTATGCTGCCATAATATTTTTTCTGTTTATAATCCATATGTCCACCTTTGGGATTATGATTCTTACAATGAGTTTAAAGAAAAAGATAAACAGATCAGCAGTGTAAATCTTGGAACTAGTTCCTACATTAGACAACAACATAACCTACTTATAAACCTTTCTTTTACATAGCAGTGGATCAAATTCCTGCCAATACTTCAGCAGTTTCTCTTATCACGGTCCTTATACCCTGCTTCTAAATTTTTGCCCTAAATCAAAAGATAAAAGAATATAATCCCAGTAGAATCTTTAGGAAAATGATAGAGGGACAAATACAGAGGTTCTGTCACAGCTAGGAGCCAGCACAGGCCACCAGGTAACATCAAGTGCTGAAAAATGGATTTGTCCACCTAGCAGAATAATAAGCAGAGGATACAAGACTCTGAAGGTGGGAAGATGACGTTCCATGAGAAGTATAATTTGAGGAGAAAATGAGGTCAGGAGATTTGGCAGCTGCTTACAGATAATCTGTTAAAAGTAGAGGCATAGAGATTGCAACGCAGAGCAAGGGCTAAAGTAAAACAGCCATGCAGGTGGAGCTGTCAGTTCTTCCAAAACTTCAAAATCTAATACCATAAATAAATCAAAATCTATGGACAAGCACAGAATTTTGCTGATATATTATAAGGAGAGAATTGATGCACCACTCAACTGAGAGAAAGCTATTGACTAACAACTCCAAGACTTGGTATTGCCTATTTTGCTCTTTGTTCACTAGAAGGGTCAACTATGATAAAAGCAGCAAAGAGCTGGAAATTCTTACCAAATGACAGAACAAAGAGATTAGGCCTTGCTTAGGTGAGTTAAATGACCTGAGATCAGTGAAGCTGATGGAATTCACCTCACACTGTTCAGGAGAAAACTGAAGTATTTCCACAGTTGTAAATAACTATCTTTAAGAATTGTGTGGAAGAGGTAAAGTTTTAAAAGACTGAAAAGGCAAGAATACAGCTATCTTTAAATGTACCAAGAAAGAGGAGGTGCAGAATTATGGCCCAATCAATTTAAATACAATTCTCAAACAAATAAAGGAAGTAAATAGAACATAAGAAAGAAACGGGTTATAGGCATAAGGATTAATAAAAAATAAGTCATTCCAAACAAACCTCATTTCCTCTTATAAAAGGATAACAGGTCTTGGGAATACAGCTTGGCATGAGCAAAGTTTTTGTATGTTATATGTCAGGGAAAAAAGTCAAAAGCAAACTAGGAAATGCAGTTTAGACTAAACATATACGGTAAGGTTTTGTGGAAATAGCAAAAGAAACATTTTTCAGTCTCTCAGTTAAGCATTATTGAAGTCGAAGACTGCATTTACTGCAGATATACAGGCGGTCTCTTCTGGCAGAAGTCCTGTTCCAGAATTTAATTAAAAGGCTGGAATAGATGCTGGAATAGACACTATACTCATGAAACCTGACAATCTGGCGAAGTTGAAAAGGGCTGCAAGCACGTTAGAGGACAGGCTTGAAAATCAAAATGATCTTGACAAAGCTACAGTTTGAAAAAATATGTTGCTATTCAACAGGGTCTGCACAATACAGCTCTAAGTTGGAAAAGACTGCAGAAATCAAGGATGGAACAAGTGGTGTAGGAGCAGTCCAGTTAAAGGGTTGGGTGTAACAAGATGCCATTGTATTAGTATTTCAGTTCTGATGAGATGTAGAAGCAGATCATCACTTTTCAAGCTTTGCTTTATACACAGAGAGCTCATGGAACATATGAAAATAGATTCCTTTTCCCAAAAACTCAAACAGAAAACATGTTTTAGATGGACCCAAGCGCACTGCAGCTGCTAGAAGGCACACAGGCTGCAGTGCTAGGCTACAGTTAGTCCAAGGTGGAAATCTCTGACACATGGATAGTGCAAAAATCATGAGCTCAGCACCAGCTGTTGCACTCCACACCACGGTTCCTGTTGCCCCACACTACTTGTTAAAGCACTCATCACCTTAATGCATCACAAGCTGACTGTGAATCAGCTGTGTTGTGAATAAGACAAAGGTGACAGCAAGATTACGAGTGATCTGTGAGGCAAGTGAAGCAATCCTTCTAGTATCTGGTAAGATGGCTGCAAGAGTACTGCATTCAGTTTTAGCGACATACTTTTAATTAACAATTGGAGCAGCTTAGCCTAGAACGATCAGAAGAAAGCCATGAGGAAGATTGCCACTCTCAAAAGCACAAGTTGCAGGGAAAGATTTGGGACTGTTTTATCTAGAGAAGAAAAGTTTTCATGTCCAACAAAGGCTGCTGCAAAGAGAAGGGGGATAAATTGACAGCTGTGTCTACTGTGGGGGAGGTAATACAGATTGCTGATAGGAAAACCTGCCTAATAGAAGGGTTGAGAAAGCAGTGAGTCAGGAAAACTTCAGTATCCACAACACAGGAAGACTTCACAAACAGGTTAGACAAGCATCTTTCAAACTTGGTTTAAACACAGCCCATTCTGCCTTAGGAAGGGAGATGGACTGGATAATCCCTTGAGATCACTACCAGAGCTATTTGTTTTGCTTCCCTTTCAAATGTAAATAGTAAAATTACTCTTCCCTGCTCCTTTCATCTCATTTTTCTAACTTTTGAATCATTCCACTGATCTTCCATCTGCATTTCATATTACATCTTTCTGTTCCTTCCATTATCCATCTCAATCTATGTCTCGATCCCATCTCTGCCTTTCTGATTTTGGCACTCTGCTTCATCTGTGGCATTGCTTCTGCTAGGATCCCTTCTTTGCCCAAGTGCCAAGCAATGTGCCTGTCTTAATTCAGTTGCCTACACAATCAAAGCATTTGGCTATAACTGCTTAACTAAACATTATATCTTCATTCACTTCCCCTAAGTGTTTATGCAATGGGTAAAAATGACAGTGTTGTAGTTAGTTAGCTTCTTTTTTTTCTTTCAGCACCTCCTTTTATGATTACTGACCATTTGGTGTACAAGAATCAAGGATCATTTGGTGTACAAGAATACAGCAACAATGCAGAGGAGAAAGAATCCATTTAATCATTGCAGAAGCTTACATGGATTACCTTTTAAATAACAAAAAGCATCACTACTGCTCTAATGTTAGAGGAATGGATATAAGCAAAAACATTATGTGTGGATACAAAGCTCTATGGCTGTTTCCGAGTTAATCTTCAGCTACTTATGTAAAAGAACAGACAGTGGTTACTGCATGTTTCTTTGCTGGTATTTCTGCTTTCCTCTAGTGCTTTGAGAGCACTCAGCATAACCCATGGGCACGGAGCAGAGCCCCACTGCCACCAGCTGCTGATGGGTAGCCCAGTGCCAGCCTCTGGGCTGAGCTCCCAGTTATCACACAAGCCTTGTGTCCCTTGTGAGACACTTCTGTTTACCATCTTTCACACTGACATATGACAATAAAACACATTGTCCTATAGAAAATTACTATCCTTTTGCATTGCAGCTATCACTGTCATGAATCTGGGTGTCCATTCTTTAGACTTTACAACCACACAGTTGCCGTTAGATGCTGCGTTTTCTTCAATACACACAGCAAATCCGCAATTTGCAATTTGCAAATCCGCACTCTCTATATGCTTGCAACTTACTACCTGAGTTAACCTCCAGAAGCTCACTGGCAAGCCCAAAGCCTTCTTTCAGTTCATTAACAGCCAGCTGGCACAAAGGCACGATGAATGAAAGGGAAAGTAGGATTCTATGGAGAAAATTAACTTAATTTCTGTCTTTATTAAAAGGAGCCACGGTCCAGAAGGCCTGGGATTTAAAAGCAAACTTGCCTTTTCTTAAATGTGATTTTCAGAAGTAGCAGATGCACTATTAAATTACTATCAGCTTTACAATATACCTAATTTATTAAAAAGTTCATTGGTGAACAGTTTGTTTCTAATATATAATATGTGCCATCAAAAGAGCTATGGCCATCTCTATTAGGTAATTATTAAAAATTAAAAGTAAATTCTGCTTACTTTATTCAAGCAAATTGTGTCTCTTCTTAAAAATTGTATTAAGCTAAATGAGACAACCAGTACCAAAGAAAACCTTAACTCCCTTCAGCTGTCTATGTCTTCTACATTCCCTTTATGTCTTAGATAGTGCTTCAAGAAACTGCATTTTGAAAAAAAAAAAAATGTTCCTTCCATTAATTTTTCTTTTCAGCTCCTTCTTTTTCTCTTCTCTGGCAAAATGAGTTCAGTGTTCCCTAGCAAATGAGGTGTTCAGTGTAAGTGAACAATGGAAGCACTTCATAGACTTATTTCTTGCTGTTGAATTCATTCCTATATTAAATATTTTGATAAGCTCAAGCAAAACATAACTTGACTGATCTACCAAATATGTTGCCTGATAACATCCATTTGAGTTTTGGGGTTTTTTTTTCCAGTCTTACTTTGGAGAGGAGAATGATTTGCATAGTTCACTCAGGAATAACTTAAGGATTTCTTGAGGACAAATACAGATGTTTTCAACTGGGTGATTGGGTGTTAGAAATAAGTTTTACTTTTAGTTTTAGATAGGAGTCAACTTTGTTAAAAAGAAAAATTAAGAAAGGAAAGTTGAACCTTATTAGATATTGAGCTGGACCATTTATTATTATTACATAAACAACTCTTCTGTATTTTTTGAAATACAGACCATCCCTAAAAAGGGAATTTATAGCTTTAGTCACATTCGAGCCTCGTGGGACATTAATAAGAAGATTATCAAAGAATGATTTTTAAATATGTCAAAGGACTTTGTAATTTTATGCATGTGTCAGAGTCCACAAATACTCAGGACACATTCAGATGGGAACCTATGAGGATCTATTTTCATTTTCAGTGTGCTACTTGATGTGTACACGCATAGCTTGGACTGCAGTTTCAGCAGAGCCAGGGTGAACACCTTGCTGTATTGCAAAGCCTACGACGGTAGTTTGTACCTTGAACATAAAGCTGTGCTCAAGCCACACTCCAGTGTGCAGATACTCAGGCATTTTCTGCCTGAATCCACACCTTCCCCTAATGACCAAAGGCAGCTCTGTTGGCAGCTCTCTACATGACAGACTCCCACAGCTCATTGCGTGAATGCTTCTGAGCAGGCCTGGGTGCCAACTGAGGGCTACACAGCTACACACAGAGGTACTCCAAACCAAAATCTTCATATATGATTCTCAGAGTAAGCATTTATGTGTCCATCTCACTAGCAAGGCTTACACCCTACAGCATAGGCCACAGATGTTTGTATCCTTGACTTATGTCTAGGTCACAGCAGCGTAGGGAGAAGTTCAGGTTTGATTTTTTATTCACCAAATATATGCAAGGTTTGGGTTAAACAATTTAAAATCATGTCAGATTGTTAAAAAGCAAAAACTGTTCTGGGTAGAGAAAATTACAAAAGAAAGTGAAGAACATCATCTCAGGGATTTTAAATGGCAGTATGTTTAATTGCAGCATTCTGAATGGTGCTTCACAGAAGAATGTATGCAAAAGGTTCATAAATAGCAGGAGCAAAGCAGTTGTTTTGCATTTAGCTAAAAATTTCATGCATTTCTTTCCTACAAGTTGGAATATCTGTTATTCCCACAGCTCTAATTAAGACAGTTACCTGTAATACAGTGAAAAATTAGAATCAGGGCTCCTGCAAATTAAACTGCTGCTCCAAGAACCAAATTGATGGCCAGTTCAAGAGAGGGGTCTCTCAGGGTCTCTTCTTGGAGCCCTTATCTGAGTTCACCTTTTGTAAAGGGAAAACAGCATGTGGACCTACTGCAAGACCTTAGGAACAGACCTTTTTGATTCTGTATTTGTATCATGGGTCTCACTCTGCAAGTGCAGAACATACAGACTGCTATTACATGGATAATACATTAAAGACTTGGAATCTGCCAGGTACAGTGATAAAGACAGATAAAAATTTCAAAGAGAATTTTATTATACGTAATACATAAATCTGTGTTCAACATGAAATATTCCAAGTCCACTGTCCAAATGCTTCATGGAACGTTCTTTAGAAAATTGTATAACAACAATAAAGCAAACTGGCACTGACTAGTTGCATTAAGGAAATATTAAGGACAACAGGTAGTTTTATAGCTACCTTTTATAATGTCTCTGATTCAAGTATTCTAAAAAGCACCTTCCAGGTTCTAATATGATTAGAAACACACTCCTTCTCAATGCTTTTCCATAGCATACTATGAAATGTGCGCTACCCTTACTCTCTGTGCTCCAATGTCTTTTCCTCCTCTTTTCCCTTTGAGAGAGGAAAACCGCAATAGTTCAGCTGAATGTTAAAATCCATAAAATGGATTGAAAAGGGGGTGCCATATGAGAGATGGAGAAGTGAGTATTCAGGCCATTTTTAAAAAAAACTGTACAGAAATCCTCTGAGTGTGTATTCAGAAGAGTGTGCAGGAATCATACTAAGCAACAAGAAAACTCTTAGATTTCTGAGAGCTGCACATCCAGAGTGGATACTAGCCTTTCATTTTCAAGAGATTCATGTTTTGTTTAGTTTGTTTCTATTACTTTTTTTTTTTAACAGATGAATACAAATTCTTCCAACATGATGGCCTTGGCTCCTAACACTTCTAACAAAAGAGAGACAGTGTGCATATTTGGAACTGGTGATTTTGGACGAGCTCTGGGGCATAAAATGATTCAGTGTGGCTACCCTGTGGTGTATGGAAGTCGGGGCGCCCAGATATCAAACCTGATTCCCAAGGATGCAGAGGTGTTGAGCCACACAGAGGCAGCACAGAAAGCTGCCATCATCATTATAGCAATCCAGAGGCAACATTACAACTTCCTTACACCACTAGCAGAAATTCTCCGTGGAAAAGTCGTGGTGGACATAAGCAACAACTTAAAATTAAACCAGTATCCTGAATCCAATGCAGAGTACCTTGCTCAGCTGCTGCCAGGAGCCAGGGTTGTGAAAGCCTTTAACACCGTGTCAGCCTGGGCCTTGCAGTCGGGCGCGTTGGATGCAAGCCGGCAGGTAGGTCTGAGCTACAGGGATTTCCTTTGTCATAGTTACTCATTGTATGACTTCTTATTAGCCAGACAAAATACACATGAGACATAGGAATCAGAGAGGGTTGAAATGGTATTTTCTCTATAATTTCCCATTTCAAAATAATTTGAGCTAAAATTTCCTTTGGGTTTGGGATATGGCATGACAAGGAATATCAATAGCTTGCCTCTGAACTCAGTGTTTAGAGACATGAGACAAGCAAGGACAGAAAGATGGCAGAGCTACAAAGAGAGAGACAGCAAATCAGGAGGACGTGAGGGTTGTATCAGTTGTTCATAGGAGTTGTAAAATTAAACAGAAAGGAGATAGGAGGAATATAATGAAGCAAGAATAAAATGAAAACAAGAAAAAACAGGGAGGCAAGGCATATGATAGGCCAATGAGTATGGGCAACAGAAGTGAGCCAGAAGATGAATAAATTACTAAAATTTCCTGAATTAGAATCTATCACCACCTAAGTTTAACACATCAGTGTGTGCAAACCATTTTAACCTGCTCCTTAACCACAGGCCAGCAAGCACAGAGCTGCGCATAGGAAGAAAAACGGCAGGTTATTTGAAGAAAAATCACTTATTATTACTGTGTTTTCTGCCACTTTGAGGGACAGTGCTCTTGTACAATGCATGAAATCACCCAGCTATTCAAACCATTACTAGCTTTGCTTTCTGCTGCCAGATAAATGGTTTTGGCTAAACCAAAGGTCAAATATTCTATGCAAAGACTTGTACTAGGCATGTTATACATCAATGTTTCCAGATATAAAATTTTGCCACTTGAAACAATATCCTTCCCCAAACTAAAAAATCATATTCAAAATTCTTGGACTGGTTGGCCAAATGTACCTATAGGCTACTTTTTGCCCTTTATTAATTAAGGTCAGCAGGGAAGCCAACAAGCAGCCTAGGAGGCTTGTGCTCATTGTCCATATCCAGGACTGGGATGGCAGCAGAGAATGTCACAAAAATCTCTCAAAATAAAACTTCTGTTTGTTTTTGGCTGCAGGTGTTTGTTTGTGGAGATGACATGGAAGCTAAACAAATGGTGATGAATATTGTTCGTGCACTGGGTCTCACTCCACTAGATCAGGGATCCCTCTTGGCTGCTCAGGAAATAGAAAATTACCCTCTGCAGCTCTTTCCAATGTGGAAGTTTCCCGTCTTTTTGTCCCTTGGCCTAACTGCATTCTTCTTCTTCTACTGTTTGGCTCTTGATGTAATTTACACTTATGTATACGAAAAAAATAACTTTTCATTTTTCATTGCAATTACCATTCCAAATCGGATCTGCCCTGTAATGGCACTCACTCTTCTTGGCTTGGTTTATCTTCCTGGTGTACTTGCTGCAATTATTCAGTTATATAGAGGTACCAAATACCGCCGTTTTCCAGACTGGCTGGACAAATGGATGCTGTGTAGGAAACAACTTGGGCTAATAGCCTTGGCATTTGCTTCTTTGCATGCTGTGTTCACTCTTGTTAGTCCAATTCGCTCCTTCGTAAAATGGAGAACCAGCAAAGCAATCGTCTCCCAGGTGAGTTTTGTTCCCTGCCCTGTGTCTTTCTTCTGGCCTTGTTATAAATACTGCCTTCTATCTTGAGCTTCAGAAATCCATGTGGACAGCCTAATGATCTTTACAATATGGTAATATTCCTAGTTAGTTTCTATGTTCCTTTTAATCACTGGTATATCTAAAGTTTATCTATATTATGTTGAGCTGAGGGGATTTCTGGCCCCAGTCTTATTCCTAGATAGTTGATATATTAATAAAATAATCAGGGAAAATGTAAACGTTAGGAGTACTTTAAAGAAGCATATTTTCCTATTTCTCCATATACCTTTAAGAATAGAATATATTTTTACTTTCTGATTTTACTTAACAAGAAAGGATCACATATCTGTCCTCAAGGGTAGGTATACAGAAATGTAAAACTTGTACCACAATTACAGGTACATGGAAACCGCATGTAATATAATGCCTTCTTCTTGACGAGGCATTCAAAGTAAATCTCCAATGATTTTCAGAGAGTTAATATATAACGTTTATCTCCTAGTTATTTTAAAGAATTCTTTTTTTCTGCTTATTGATCCTAAAACTGCCATCACTAAAATATACCTGGTCTTCTTTTCTTCAGGCACTGAACAATAAAACAGAACCACTCGACACCACTAATGCCTGGCTTAGTGACTCTTACTTGGCTTTGGGAATTTTAGGGTTTTTTTTCTTTGTTCTTGTGGGAATAACCTCCTTGCCTTCAGTCAGCAACAGTGTCAACTGGCGAGAATTTCGATTTGTACAGGTAAGAAAATGACTTCTAGAAAAACTTTCTTTATGAACTGTATACTAGAGACTTATAGCTTTCCTCCATTATTATCTCCAAATGTGATGTGTGTACTCTCCATGTCAGACAGTGAAAAAAATATCTACGCAGTCATAGAGCTTACCTGTAGAAACCCACAACTGCTCTGATGACTGCTCATAGTGCAATTGGGATTACTGCATAAACAAGAGAAAGTTGGGAAGATGTGAGCTCCAAAATGACTAACAGGAAGCTGACTTTGACATCAAATTCCACAATTCCACTAAGTAGCAAAATAATTTAGCCATTTATTGGGATAATTTTGTTGGTTTACAAGATAATTCGGTTAAAATGGATTTGAAAAATTACTTTATAACTCGAATCCTCTCAGTGCCAAGCATCTAAAGAGAGACTGCAATTTCCACAGAGTGTAAAAACTGATGTGCTTATAAACAGGCTGCCCTCACTGTAATCTCAGTCCTCCTTTACGAGGAAGTTTGGTGCAAGCGGCCATGCCTCTGCAGGAGCTGAGCTGGATGGGAGGGGGGGCAAGTGAAGGTAAAATTACTATCAATGAATGTTTTATCAAGCAAAAAACTTGCACAGTATGGTACTTCTGGATGGGTAGCACTAGAGCATAAAAAACCTTGGATCTCTCCACTAAATGCCAGCACTTTCTCTGCTTTTTCACAAATATGACAGCTACTAGGGAATATGTGTGAGCCAGGAAAAATTATCATGGATATTGACAGAGAAGAAGAACAAACTTTGTTTCCCCTATATCCACTTGAATTAATCTTTATTAAAAACAATAATAGCCTTTATATAAAACAGTTTCTTTTCACCAGTCCCCAAATTGGCACATTCCCTAAATCTTACTGTGTTCTTAAAATTGCATTTATTCTGTTTTAATTTACTGTTTTAACCTCCACTTCTTTCTTTCTTTCCTTCATTTTCTCCTAGTCCAAACTGGGATATGTGACACTGATTTTGTGTACTGCGCACACGCTGGTTTACGGTGGAAAATGGTTCCTGAGCCCATCAGCATACAGATGGTATCTTCCAAACATCTATATGCTCTCCCTCGTTGTGCCATGTACTGTACTGGTTGTCAAATTTGTGCTGATATTTCCTTGTGTGGACAAACCTCTCACACAAATTCGACAGGGATGGGAGAGGAATCCCAAATACTCGGAACAATCAAATTACATTAAAAACAAGTCTGCTGTATAATTAGACTAAACTGTATCATCAAAATATATATCTCTATCTGGAGAGGGAGAGAAAAAGTGAAAAACTGGCCTGGCCCTGTGTAAAACAAAGTTACCCCAATGACAAGCTTAAAATACAAATCAAATGAGGCAACTGATTTTCTACACCCCAGGCAGTCTTTCACACAGGTGCAGGCCCTCTTTTCTGCTCTATATATTCCTCCTTGCCTGTTTACCCTCCATTTCTAAGAAGGGTATGTGAGACGTAAGTGGTGATCGCTGTCTCTCCTCTGTGTTCCAAACCTGCTCCAGAGCTGGGCAGATCCACAGTAACCTTTGCTGTTAGACAGCGTCTGCTCCTATTCCCTATCCTGCCTTTTGGGACTCAGGTCTACATGCACCTTCACACATCCACAGAGATCCATATACACACCTGCATGTGTTTCCACACATTTCCCTGTTTCCACCCCCAGCATCCACCAGTACATCCACCTCTTCCTCCTAGCATTAGTTTATCCTCCATTAACATCTGATCCAAAGAGATCTATGTTCATACCTTAGAGATAGTTGAGTAAGATTCATTTAGTTTATGTACAATGACATTCAGAGGGTATGGGTCAAGGACTGCTGAATCTTTGCTTGTAGGTCTGTACCACAAATTCATGGGCAAGGGGAAGGAGAAAAGATCAAAATGGCAGAGAGATATGAGAAGTGCTCACAAGCCTATGCTTCTCAAGTATAGGTAAAAAATGATCTGTGATCTTTTATGTAAGCAGTGAGTTGTAAGGAAAGAAACTGAAGGAAAATCCTTTCTGTATGAGGGGGTTGTATTATACATCATAGTTATATCTCATGAAGATAATATTGTTGGTATTTAAAAAAATAAATCTTTGGATGTTATATTACAAATATTCTATGAAAATACACATATTTTAAAGACAATAAAGATTTTTTTTTTACACTATTGAGCTTTGTTATCACTTCTGGAACCCCTTTTGCTGTGATGCAGCTGCTGGTGTGCTCAGTTGCACAAAGATTTTGGAAAGCCTCAGGACAAAGAATAAAATGGGATCCTGCCTTCAGCCAGCTGCCTGGACTCACTTTCCCCGATCTTTGCTTCTTGGGTGCTCAGCAGATCTTTGCTTAGTCAACTAAGTGGGCTGAGGATGTTGTGGAAAAACAGGATCCAGCTGCGATGGTAACCTCCTCTTAAATTACAAACAGAGGATCCAACAGTGTCCTTTGGATTGGAGAATAAAGAAAATGCAAAATGTGTTTGTTTTTATAGGAAGATAATTGCTAACTGTTCTTTTACTTTTCTGTTGTTCTCCTCCCTGTCCATACAAAGAATACTCACACATATGAAAGTATGAGCTTGCTAACTAGTACAGATAACTGTGCTTTAAAAGAAGCATTATCAAGCAGCTTAAAAAAAATAATAAAAAACCCCACACAAACAAACTAACAAACCTATCTGAATGATACTTCTCCAATCATTTCTCAACAGTGAAGTCTTTCATTCTAGACACACATCCCCTTTTCACGTGATCCTCTGGCCCAGAAAGAATCTGTTCTTAATACCCAAAAGAATGGTAAAGGAGTTTGGGAAATCAGCAAGTGATGGAGCCAGATTTCTTAGAAATAATTCTGGCACCAAGTACTCTCACTAAACACCACTGGTCCATATGTTATACTTGTCCTAAACTGATATACATGTACTGATACAAGTCTTTACAGAAGTTTTCCTTGACCTGTGCCATGATGGAGTTGTACTACATTTCAAGTTTCCTTCAATGATTTTCCACATTAATCTTACAGAATCATTTCCTGCAGAAGGGATCAGGTATAGCTCAAAAGGCCTAATAACAACACTGTTGTGAGGATGCCTGTAACACCTTTAGAGCTTCCCAGAGAAGGGAGGGGTAGAAGCAGCAGAGAGAAGGAAAACAAGACAACGAGAGAGAGTTTGTGTATGTATATAGGTAAAAGAGAAAGGGACAGACAGAGCAGAAAATAAGTAGCAGTAGCCTCAGTTAATACGCTCTAGATTTGCCATTCTGGGGGCAAATTCTAGTCTCAGTGACACAGTTACTTGATATTTATATTATTATGAGTAACAACAGTTCCAAGGGGCTGACACATACTAGGTTTTTATATCAGTTTTTAAAGGATCTATTTTTGGGGGTTCTGCCTATCTAAACCTGATCTAAAACCTAGCCTTCCTCTCCCACAGTTCAGTCAGTGGGTTGGAGTTTAAACTGCAACAGCCATGGCAAGTCCCACCCATTTAAAAGCTATGCTCTGCATCTTTTCTCTCCAGTGAACAGGCTCTTGCATGTCTCTGAGTGCCTTGCATTAAGGAGAACCACAGGCCCAACCAGGTCATCTTTACCCTTACTGAGAACCAGTGCAAAGTAACACTGGCCTGAGTGAACACTGCCTTGTACACTCACTGACATCTAAACCACAGTCTCCAACACCCACAGGACTGTCGCTCCTGCAGGAAAGACATTCTTTGGGGATGGATATCTCATTGCTTTGCTACGTGAGATGTACTGGATGTACCAAGATGTACTGGAAGGGCTAAGTGGCTGGGTATAATTTGCAATTTGCTGTTTGCTCCAAGGATAAAGTGCCAATATCTGCTGTGTACAAACTGAGGAGGCAATGCTGTTTGCTTACACGGGGTGTGTGCAGCAGCTCCCAGGAGAAGATCCAGAGCCCTCGCATCTGAACTCAGCAGCATATGCTTTGTTGACTTAGGTAGGTAATAGGTCAGATCCTCATCAGCACTTGTTTTTCCAGACAGAGTGAAGGATTACATATCCTGTTATTCTCGGGCAGCTGGGGAGTATTTGTTTTAAAAATTTACATATTTACTTCTTGAACAGGGTAGAGAAAAATCAATTCCTTCAGTAACTATACATGATAATTAAAGTATTCAATGGCAGTATTTTGAAAAATATAACCAGTGCCTCAAAAACTGTTGGTAGCTTGTATACATTTCTCATGGTTCAGCTCTTGGTATTTTTTTTTCTTTTATGTACTGACAAAGCATGGTCAAAAAGGAGATCAGAAGGACCATAAAAGGAATTGTAGAAAAGATGTTTTCCATATGGTACCCAGAAGCCATGAAGACCTTTCATGACTATATATATAAATATATATATATATATATATATATATATATATATACACATAAAATGCCATTCTAAGAATTCCCCCAGGAATAAAGCATTGATTATCAAAACCACTTCTAAATCAGAGTCAACACTTGGAAAAAAAAAATTACAGCTTTTTAAATAAGTGGTCACGTGGATATTGTCACAATAATAATTAAGTTTTGATTTCATTGCATAAAAAATTTTTATTCTGATGCACCACTGCATAGTGCGATAGACAACATAGTGTGTAAACCTCTACACCCTTCATGATACAGCTAACTTCACTTTCTTTGCCTTTTTGTTATACCCAGGGAATATCTATTGCAACCAAAATGTTCTCTTATTATTGAATTAATTAGACTTGCTTGAAACAGAATGGGATGTCAGATACATGCTGGCCTCAGGGAATGGAGCTGACACCATCTGACTGACACAGCTGACACTGCTGGAACCTGAACCACTGAGATCTGAGCAATTCCCTTTAGTTCCACCACACTGCACTGCAAGTCCTGAGATCTGCAACTTATTTTTGCTCTGCAGCATGACCTTCTGTCAGGCTTCTCTGCTTTATCTAACACTCACCTCTCACTCCAAGACATGAGGCTTCAAGACCCAGTCTACAAAGCTCCTTTTTTGCAGTATGTCAGGTCTTTGTAGCTTGCTCTTGTAACCTCCTCAGACACAAGATTTTACAAGAGCACCTTTTGTTTCAAACACTGGTTTGAGTATGTTGGATTCACTAGTCCAAAAAAAGAACTAGTGAATAGTATGAACACTTGCAGTAGCTATGTAACTAATGTTCAGCTGCTCTTCCATACTGCAATTAAAATATTTAGTAAGCATCCAGTTTTCCCATAAGAGGGTAAATATGGCTTTTTCCAAACACTATGGAAGTTTTTCTCTCCTGCAGAGATTTTTTTTCTTTTCTCTGTATTACACATTTTGTTGTGGATCTCCATTTCTATCACTAATTCCTGACCTTAACATGAAAGGTTCACTCCTTCAAAGAAGTTGACATTCGTCAAGATGTAATTTTTTTATCTTCACCATGAAAAAACTGCCCATCTCTTACTCTTGCACATTGTGTTAATTGAATGTTCTTGAATAGACATAAATATTAGCTCTGACAAGACTGGATCCCAACACATTATTTTATTACAAGGAACCTCAGTACTACAAGAAAAACACACTGCAGGACCTTGAGAGGACATGCACAAACCTCAGAAAACTGCACAAAACTTAGCTAATGCCTCCAAATGCTGCAAACCAGAAGGGGTGGTAATATTTGTTCATATGGTTTCACAGCACTCTTTATTCCTGTCTTTGTTTTTGCTTCCACATCTAGATTTGCTTATTATTTGAAATACAGCCCCTTATTGTGCTTACTTATCTTTGCAATTGCTTGGATTTAAACTAGGAAAAGCTTAACTGCTATCAGTAGTCTCAAGCTATTAAACATCAGTGCATAGGCCTTTCCTAGTTTATTACCCATTAATTTTTTTTTGTCCCCAGTTTTATGGAAGATGGTAAAGAGTAGTCTTTATAATCCTTTCTTTAGAGGCTTCAGAAAGAGATAAACGAAAAATGAAAAAACGTCAAGGCATAGTAATATGCTAATCATTACAGGACACAAGTAGTTGAAAATCAACAGACCAAACCAGAATGTCCCAAAAAAAGGCATGTTTGGGACACATTATCTATGATAGAGTGTTGGCATCAAAGGACAAAGGTATTTTTAACTAAATATTCTGGAGAAAAGTATATGGAACAAAAGTAAAAAAAATTATTAGAATGAGGAAGTGAGAGAGAAGGAAAGAAAAAGGAGGAAGACAAAGGTGGTTTTCTTCTTTTCTACTGGCTCTATGACAGAAAATGTCATGTATTTTTGATTGCATGGTACCAATTATTTCAGCACCTTATAAAGAATTAAAGGATGAGTTTGACCTTGGCAGCCCTGGAGTCCGAATTATCCTTTAGGATACCTCCATAGGCTTCTCTCCCCAGTCAAATGGGTACAAATCTGCTTCTCATCCTTTACAACAACCTTTCCAAAGATGGTTGCCACTCCACCCCACACCACTCACTGTTGAGCAGCAGCAGTAGCAAACCCAGGTGTGCATCAGGCACAGGACTTGCATGTCTCAGTACTGAATATGGTTGGAAAAACAGTTTCCTTGGGGTAAAAGAATCAGGAGAAGTGCCATTGTCCAACTGTCCCGACTCAGGATGGAGGCTGCTTAATGGACTGCTCTGTTTCAGTGTGGGACACCATCATCTTCATTTTATCAACAAAGAAGTAAAATATTCGGAATCTCACCGAAGAAAGGGTAAACCATTAAGGAAGCATGAAAATTTGAACTAAAGAAAAGCCTACAGTACTCAATGAAAAAGACAAGTAAGACCTGGACAGGGTGAGCAGAACCTGAAGAGGTAGCTGGAAGGGTAGTCCTTTCCCCTTTCCACTTGTCTAGAGATGAACCTGAGCTTTGGGAGCCCAGGAACAGGACAGATGCAGTATGCCTGTCCCTGAAAACCAGCCCAAGCAATCACAGGAGGTGGGTGCAGAAACAATTGCGGGGAATTATTTTAAATACATACAGGATTATAGTTTGTTTTGCTTGTAGCTTCAGGTTTCCAATCTCATAAGCAAAGATTGAAAATCAAATCCCATCTTTAATTGGATTGGTCTAAACGTCAAGCCTCAAATCACATGACAGAAACTCCAGTCTGGTTTTACTATCAAGCCTGCCTGAACATTGTTGAGATAAATAAACCCAACAACTTAGGATACCAAATCTTGACAGGGCCTGAGGGATATCCCCTGTCCAGTTACAGAAGTCTGAGAAGGGTGAAGGGGTTGACTTGGAACAATACCAAATACACAAGCATCACTGAATAACTCCTACCATCTCTTCTTCAAACACAAACCCATGTTTTCCGGCAAAGCTGTCTTCCTTGTCTTTTACAAAGAAGCTGACACTTAGATTCACACTTAACTGTCATCACAGACATATCCCAAGTTTCTTTAATGATCCCTGTGTCAGTGACTCATAAAACATCACACAGGAAGTCAGAGGCAAGGAGAGGAATTTGATGCAGGTTTCCTGGAGCTAAGGATAGTTCTCTAATTACGAGGAGCTTTAGAGATTAGAAAGCCAGAAGGCAACCTTGTGATTAGCTATTCTCTCTTCCTGCAGAACATGAGCTGCAGACACTGCCTAAATTAATTCCTTTCTGAATTATCAGGAGTTGTCATATTTTTCGGTTCACAGACCTGCTACAAATTTTCCAACAGTAATACAGATTGCTGTAAAGTTTAAGCTTCCTGACAACATGTAGTTTTATCCTAGCTACCATTTGTTATTGCTGGCAGGTAATCCATTAAAACAGGCTGCATTAGAGATATTCTGAAAGAACTGCTGAACTTGATTTAAACGTTAGAGAGCTCACCACAACTTTTGGCAAATTATTTTGACAGCTGATTACCCTCACTTCAATATACAGCCTGGATTTTTTTTAACTGTAGTATTCAGCCAACATAACTTATAATTTCCATGACTTATCTGAAGTATACAGAATGGTGGCAATATATGGAACATACAGATTACTCCAGAGAGGAAGCCCAGGTATAAGAAGAAGAAGTGTAATATATAGATACAAATATAGATATAGAGGAATACAAATTCTACTGGTCCTACTGCATATGTGGAAATTCAACCACATACTGAAACTTCTTGGTGATGACAATGAAAAATCTGAGGTATTTCCAGCTGCAACTTTTTTATTTTAAAATTTAAAAATAACCTAATAAAGTAAAAAACTAAAAATATTAAAAAATCTCAAACTTGATCATAATTTCACCAGCCCTCTCCCCCCACAAACAAATGCTAACAAATGTTTGTTAATAGCACTGTGAAAACAAGCAAGGATGTTACCTGCAGGATTACAGTTTTTGTAACCTACTCTGGTAAATTCATATGGAGAACAACTACCACATAAGCTGGTTTTCAGGGAGTTTCTCGGACTTAGTGGCAGACCTACTATTACACATAAGAAGTCTCAACAAGCATAAAATCATTGCTGAGGAAATGTGCAAACTATATTTCCCTGGAAATCCTTATGCACAATGAGGACAGAGACAGATGGAAGCAATTCAATGGATAGTGCATTTTCAGCCATAGCCCCATCGAATCCAGCTCTGAGGAAAGTAACTATAGAAGAAAAAAGACTGAGACTCCATGTCACACTTCCAAGGAGATGTAGCCTGGAAAGCACCAGCTGAAAACCATTCACAGAGGGCCTACTAGAAAGGGTTATGAACCATGTTCAAAAATTCTAAGGGGGCAGGAAAAAGAGGACAGGAGAAAGATCTAACATGCTTTTGTGATTTTCAAATGCACAGAGAAGAGAAATTACTCAACTGCTCTTGAGTGGTTGCATATTGTTTCACACTGTGAAAGGGTCAATGAAGACTCTGGAAAAAACTCCATTACACCAAAAACGGTGTCACAATGTGGAAAAATTTCTTGCACTTACAGACTACAGGAATTTGATTGATTAATTTAAAAAAAAAAAAAATTGGAGGTGAATGCAATAAAAAGTACCCATGTCACTTTTCTACTTACAAGATGTCATAATCCAGTAACTAGAGAAGTGAGAGAAAGTAGCTTGTCTCTTCTACGGAACAGCAGAAAAAACTTAATCTATACAAATATATGCAGCTCCAGGATTGTTTAACAGAACAGTCGATATGAGAGAAGCACACAGGCTTCAGATAAAACCAAAGGTGTTCTTGGGCAGCTTTGGCTTGGTTTAAACTTGAAACTCTACTTAAATCACTCTGCCCAGAGGCTCAGAGCAAAGAAACTTGTTCATTTCTTCCCAACTTTAGGTATTTGACATTTGATGCTGCTGTACTTATTTTCAAAGAACACACATATGAAAATATATGGCTCACTTACAACTTCCCTTTCTAAAAAAGAGAACATGAAGAGTAATAAGCTGTAAATGCTTGGGGTTAGGAGAAGTATTAGAACCATTAGAGAGAAAAAAACCACCAATATCAAATATCATTATCCCAGCATGAGAAAGATATAACAAAAAAATCTCAGAAATAAAGGTATACAAATTACAATAAAAGCCTTCTGGATGTGCCTTGAGGACAAAAAAACCTGAAAAAAGTCATACATCCTCATGTATCAGGCGAGTATTCTTTAGAATGGGTGGATTCTCTCTTACAAACATCAGGTCAAGCATAGATGCTTTAGTCAAGCTTAAGTCATATGGACAACAGCATTAAATTAAATGTTAATTGCCTGCATAATGCCAAAGGTTACACTGCATCACAAAATCCTTTTTGTTCTCTAAATTATGGGAATGAGTGAGTGAATGCTACCACCTGCATACCTTTCATTTATTCTTCTGAGATTTCTTAAAAACAGACAATTGAAAAAATGATCATGCTGTTTCATCATCTTCTTTCCCCACACAGTTATGAGGAAAAAAAAAAAGTGAAGAGTTTCTTAAGTAGGTCATCTAGCACAAGCACAGAGCATGTGTAAATAAAGAGCCATGGATTTTCCCCTTAGCTATCTGGAGAGAAGTTTCAGTGATCAGTCCAAACACTTTTTCTGTCAGAGAGGTGCCAGGAAAAACAGTAAGAATAAATTCAGCAGAAAATACAATAGCAATAACTTCCTAAGTAGGGTTCTTTAGGTTTTAGAAAATATACAGTAATAAAATAGACTAATTAAATTCAATCTGTTACATATGACATGAAAAGCAAGCTGAAAAGGGATCACCGTACTAGAAATAGGTGTAGTGCTAATGTACTCTGGGAATGTGCCATAAATCCCCACCTTGGACATAATAAATGCTTAAATAAGATTACATCTGCTGAATATTCATGCTGTCCTTAGTTGAATTATGGAAGTACTATCTAAAGATTTTACAAATTAAATAAATGGAAAGACTCCTGGGGAAAAAAAAAAAAAAAAAAAAAAAAAAAAAAAAAAAAAAAAAAAAAAAAAAAAAAAAAAAAAAAAAAAAAAAAAAAAAAAAAAAAAAGGGAAAAAAAAAAAAAAGCCTTGTCTACAAAGAGATGAAGAGCTGTTGTTCAAGTACACACGGAACTAGAGGCATCTGACCACTCTTGACACCCTCAGCTCTAACTACTGCAGCAGAAGAAAATCAAGTACCTCTCTTTGGGTGCAAAGTACTCCTACCTAATGTATATCTACACTGAAGACAACTTTTAAAACCAGATCTTTCAGCCAGGATAAGGACATCCCTTAACATGCCTCCATGTTACATTCCAGAGAGAAAAGGGCAGTTTCTTTAGCTTTCTGACTGTTTTTATTCACGAGATAAACAAAATAAAGCACTTAATCCATATTCATTCTCCACCCCTCCTCTCCCTGCACTCAAAAATCTCCAGAGGAAGCAGATTTATTTACTACTCAGATAAAAAAACTTGGCTACTTCTACAAGCACGACTATAGATACCTGTGACCTCTGCTCCCAGGTAGGTTTTCAGCAAAGAGCTTCATAAGATTGATTCAGTCTTTACAACCATTGCAAGTTCCTGTGCAAAATAGGACTATCTAAGTGTCCCACTATCAGAGAAGAACTGTGGCTCCTTAAATCCAAGATAAGGGTGGTCATGAGATTAGCACAAAACCATCTTATGTGCCAGAACTACTACGCAGTTGGCTCTGCCCTGAATACATATTTGTGGTTTTATCAGACCATATCTTTTAGGGTTTTTTCCCAGTTTCAATATTTTCATTAGCCTCCATGCTAAAACATGAAGAGTGCACTAGTTTTGACCAAATGTTTGAAATATGAATGTAAAATATACATGTGAAAATCTGCCAGTTCTTTACAGTGTTAGATGTGGAGGCATTATACTTAAGCTAAACTATCAGAAAGGCATTATTAGATATTCGCTAATACAAAAGATGATGAAAAACAACTGGAATGAAAAAAGACACAAAACCTATGGATGAAAGCAGAAACAGAAGAGGATGGGAACATCTTTTGAGTTGCATAAATACCCTAGTTCAGAAGAGTGAGGAGATGACTGTGCTTATCCAGACTGGGTTCCCACATCTGATAGCAGCTCCAAAATTCACAGCTTTTTTTAATGTTTACTGCCACCAACCAATTACTCTAACTTTTGCTTAAATAAAATTCAAACTAAATCAGAAAGCTTTGCTGTAAACTTGCAGAGTGCTACTAGACAGCTCAAGGCCAATATATTCCTGACTGTAACATATAACACTGTAACACAGATGGAAAACACCAAGTGATTATTAACATCTGCAAAGATTCCTGGAACAGGTCTATTATAAAAAAGTAAGTATTGTTCTTAATGACATTATGCAGTTATCAGAACAACAAAAAAGTAACGTTCTGTATCTTTTTTAAATTGGAGAACCCTAAACATTTTGGAGCACAGAGTACAGCAACTGACAGCCCATCTGGTCTCTTTATCCCTTTGCTTTCTCATAAGCCCTGTGCATAGTTTCAAACAACATACGTGGATGTTTTTATTAAGAGGTGATGCAGAACCTGTTTTTAATTTCCCTGAAAATTCTAATAATTTTACTGAAAGAATAAGCACTAATGACCTTTGATATACATATTAGCAATATATGCAATCATTCAGCTACAAAACGACTGGACAAGAAAGAAGCAATGATACTGATCATGACCTCATTTGTAGATAGAACTCACTCTTTATAGGTGGACAAAAAGATTCCTAACCCCAACAAAGGGAGAAAAAATGTTTCCTGATTCATATAAAATATGGCAAAATAGAATACCTTAAGTGGCAGATTTATGGCTAATTTTAGGAATTACACTGCTTAACCAATCTAGTTATTTAGAACTATCATATCCAAACATTCACATATGTAAATGATATGTAAATATCCAAACATCAGAATGGATTTCCAAAAATATATGCAGAAGCCTACGTTAAGTTTTTCTCAATAGGAAAAACCTATATATAAACTCCTAAATCACTGATAGATATTTAAAAAGGGAGTTTGGCACATTCCTTTTGGCTCAGGAATGTTACAGCTCCTATTAGAGATCATCCCCAAGACCTAAGTATCTGCAGCAGGTACTTGAGGTTTATCTAGTTAAGTTCTGTTTCTACCTTTGGCAGAACATATATCTGTATATAGTAAAAAACAGGTAAACGTTATGAAGCCATCAAGCAAGGGCTGATGTGCCTGTATTAGAAGTACCAGTGTGACATCTGGTGGGCACTTTTTGGGACAGCAATAGGCTTTTTAGCAACTTTATAAAGGTCGTGAGAAATTAAACAAAAGGAGAAAAAAAGTTAATACGAGGAACAAGAAAAACAGCATGGACTATACGTGTGAGAAAAACATATTTACGAAAGCCACAGCTGGGGGAAGAAATTTTGTGTTCACTGCTTTTGCTTTCAGGGTGTACCAAGTATGATAAAATTTTGTGACAGGAACTGCAAACACATCTCATGTCGGCCACTTGGGGATGTGTGTGGCAAGACTTGAGGCATTTCCAACACACACCCCATGCTGTAATAGAAGCATTAACCGAAACAGGCACTGAGGGGAGACATCATGAGCGGGAAAGGGACTTCTCCCCACAGGGTGTGGCACATCTCTTTCACTCCCAGTGTGTTGAAACTTGGGATTCCCCCAAATGCTAAAAGCTCCATTGCATCATCAGTGGTAGTGGGGCACAGAAAGAAATAAGTAAATAAAACCCAAACTTCATTTTCCTGAAGTTGTTTATTTGCATGCCACTTCTGCTGTATGACTCACATGCAAACCAGCCCATTTCCCCAGTAATTTGACCAGTGATTGATAATGAAAATTACAGATCAGCAAGAGAAAATGAATTCTGGTAGCACTGGAGTAATGTCAACTCAATTCGAGCACTAGACATGGAGAAAATAAACACTATCTACCTAGATTCTCAAGAAATCTAAAAGGTAAAAATGAAAGCCCAAATAGACATCAGGCACCTAACAGGTGACAATCATAGAATTCAGACACCTGAAACACCATTTCTATATTCTGCATGCTGTTTTTCTGTCCAGAAGTACTGTCCCATGCCTGACTAACCAGCTAGGAGCTAATTTCTCACCTATCACCAGAGGTGTAGAGCATAATTCCTAAATCCTCTGACTGGATCACTTGGTACAACTAAGTTCACTGCAAAACAATGTGGGTAGAACAGCAAGCACAATGCCTTTTTTTTTTTTTTTTAATTTGCATAAATAACTCCTAATGCTGAGGGGTTCATCCACCAAGTCGCAGAAGTTACTTTCAGGCTACCTAAAAACAAGCTGTCCTTCAAAATCCTAGCTCAAGAGAATTTTGTAAAACAATATGTTTCAGCTCACATGGGCCATTGTGCAACTGGAAATTTAATCAAGAGAACAAACAAGTAAGATCATTTCACTTTATCCCACAGATTATGCATTTCAGACCTGGCCTTCTGGACTATTTGTCCATTTTTTCATTAGGTTTTTAATTACATCATTCAGAAAATAGGGAGTGGAACCAGGAATACCCCTTTTGTAGCTGGATACACATGACAGTCTTCAAAAGAATAAGGGTTCACAGCACTTTCTTTCCATATGCATCTGAGAGTTTTACAGAATGATGCTTATTCTCCAGCCAGTACAGATGAATCCTAGACTTTCAGAAGGTAAAGTAGCATAATATGTATTCTAATTCTTATCAGAACATAGATGCTGACACATACGATTGCAAAAAGTAGTGTACAGAGGAAATCAGATGCCTTATTGCTGAACTTGTTTTGTGCTGCAATCATTTATATACAGTTCATTTTCATATTCTGGCTTCTGCCTGGTAAAACCAGAGACCTGGATCCTGATCCCACATTATTCAACCAAAGGATTAAAGGAGCATGCATGACCTGCTTTAGTTGCATCAATCTGCTTTAAACTATACAAGCTTTTGGTATTGAAGATGTTGAAATATGGATAGTAAAGAAAAAAAGATCAGTTGTAAAGTGATATGCTAATTAAGCAGTATTGTAAATGTCTTTTCCAAGTCACAGGCATGTATCACTGTTAAAATCAGACATCTTTATATTATAATTATAACTTTGGTTAAAGATCATCTTGGGAAAGAACCATCCGACTAAAACATACCAGATCTAAGAAACTATTGTTGTTACTGAAAAACTGCATTGCAGATTTTGTTCTGTGAAGAACTCATGCCTGTGGAATGCACAAACTTTTGTATTTATAATGAAATGGGTGTGGTAAATTGTGTTATTGTACTATATTGAATAAATGCTGACCATTAGTCCCAAAATCTCAATATCAAAACTTCACTAACTGTACCATCCACAGCTAAAGTTCTCTTGTCTTGGGCCTTCAGTAATACTCTTGCTGATGGAGAATTTCCCCAATTCTGAACAGAGAGGAAACAAAGAAGGGAATTACTATGGATTAAGGAAGTTGGCCACCACTGAACCATCCATTAAAGAAGCTGAAGCTGGGAGAGAAAAGGAAAACAGATAAGGTTGCAGAAGAACTGAGGTAGCTCAAACGGGATGATTAAAATCTATAGAAAATTTTGATCAACATACTCTCTTTACCTATAAAGTGTCAGGAATGCCCTTCCTCTGTCCCCTATCCTTTCATTCACATTATGTGATGAATCCAACGTAAAACTTGACTATTAAAGAAAATCTCGTACAGAGTAACTGGCTGCAGAACTGAAAAGAAAATGAAAGGGTGCTGTCAAAGAGAAGAAGAAGTAGCAGAACAGTGGAGCACCATTCCTTCTGGGCTGGACACAAAGTGAGGCATTATATTAACAATGTCTGGTCTGTACTATATTTACTATATTTACTTTTACTATATTTACTTTTACACTGTTTAAATTTATGCCTCATCTCAAGTTATTGCAATTAAAAGAGTAAGAAGATTATTTCTTGTCCTTCCTTAAGCAGCATACTTATTCAGAAGTCTTTATCCCCTCAGCTGTGCTTGGTAAACACGTCAAGAAAATAGAACTTTATACTTTAATTTCCTGTTTCCTCCCTAGCTTCTTTTATTGCAGTTCTGGGAAGGACAAATTCCACACTCGGCTTGCCAGGAAAGCATGACACCTCAGAACGCCAGCACCAAGCTCCCAGCCACTACACCAGATGGGAATGTAACTGGCAGCATGATGTAGCTCAGGGCTTTCGGATCAGGGTGACCAAATTTCCATGCCATGTGTGAGCTCTTGTCAAGGTTAAATGGACCCAGACTCAGAGGGACAGAAGTAGAGAAGATGGGCAAGCAGAAAGTGTGTGACTTGTTGTGAGTTTATGGTAGTCTTTGTTACCTGTGAGGAAGTGTGGCACACGCGATGAATGTAACTTGTAACCAGAGTTAAAGGCAGTAATGCCACAACTGTAGCGCCATTTTGAATTTCTTCTTAAAATCCTATCACAAAAAATCCAGCAAAAGCTATGGAATGGGAAACTGCATGTAATTTTCACTTTCTAAATAAAATTATTTTACTTAGGTGTTTTCTTAGGAAAATATACTGAATTATCTCAAAAAAACAAAATAAAACAAAAAACAAACCCCCAAAAAATCCAAAAAGCAAAAATCCACAAGACAATAGCACTAGCTTTACTTCAGTTTTCCCACTACAGGGATTACATGTTCTTTGAGATATGCAAAATCAGAAGACATTTATTCTACAGAGATTTCTTACTGGTGTATTTCCAATACGATGATCTTATCATAACTTAAAAGGTTAACACAGCTCAGCAGCCCTTCAGAAAGCAAGTGTGTACTCATTAACCTTCTCAAACACCCTTCCTTTGCAGCCTTCTTTTTTCTCAGATAAGGAATAAACAAATTCATCAGTGCAAACAAAATGCTTACCTTATAATCCATATAAAATACATCCCTGTCTTCTAGTTCTTTTTTTCATGTATGTTTAAATACAAATAATGTTGCAAATGCCAACTACTGAGTGCAGTGCATTTGGGCCCCCTGCTACAAAAAAAAAAAAGACATTGAGGTCCTGGAGCGTGTCCAGAGAAGGACAACAAAGCTGGTGAAGGGTCTGGAGCACAAGGTTTGTGAAGAGAGGCTGAGGGAGCTCGGGGTGTTTAGCCTGAAGAAAAGGAGGCTGAGGGGAGACCTCATCCCTCTCTACAACTACCTGAAAGGAGGTTGGAGTGACGTTGGAGTCAGTTTCTTCTAGCAAATGATAGGATGAGAGGAAATGATCTCAGGTTGTGTCAGGGGAGGTTTAGGTTCACTGAAGCAGTTGTTGAGCACTGGAACAGGTTGCCCATGAAAGTATTTGAGTCACCATCCTGGGGAGTATTTAAAAGACATGTAGAAGTGGCACTGAGGGACATGGTTTAGTGGTGGGCTTGGCCATGTTGGGATAGCTGTTGGACTCAATGTTCCTAGAGAGCTTTCCAAAGTTAACAATTCTAGATTCAGTGATTACCAGGAATCTCAGTAGAAGTGCTGCAAACGGACGAGTACCAGGTATTTATGCTGAGTTAAAGCAGGAAAAAAACCTCACCCCAAATTATGAACCACATCTTTCTTTTCTACACAGCTACAGTTCTATATTTTAGTATCTTTATCTACCCACTGGTCTGAATCTTATCTGTTTTTTTCTCACTGAAGCAGTTAAAAAGTCATTTCTATTTTCTTTAAGCTACTGGCAATACATAGAAACTTTTTGATGCTTTGCTTATCAGTGTATAACTCTTCAAATCTTATCACTTATATTCTTTGCCACTTACTTTCAATCTTTCCACACTTTAATATTTGTTATCACAGTTCCTAGGTCCTATTTTAATTAGGAAGGCTTCTTGCCCAGACATTAATATAGGTACTCTAACAAAGTTCAGCCCAGAGCCTCCAATACCTTGCACTGCACGTGATTAAGGCTGGTAAAACTATTTGAGCACTGCACAGTTTGATATCAGCAGACGCTTAGTCAAATACTCTTGTGAGATATGCATTTCTTAAGCCAAAAAGCTAGCCAGGTTCTTGACTTTGTTTCTCAGCTGCCCTGAAAAGATGGGTTTCATCTATGCTATCCTGCGTGATGAAGGTATTTTTCTTTCATTTGGCAAATCTATTGATTATTAAATTTCAAAGAACATCACAGTACCTGTTTTCATGTCACTGGGAACTGTTAACAGTTAGAAGTATAGTTGGTGCTTAAATAATCATATATATGCCATACAGAGACTGTCTGAAAGTCTTGTTTACTGGATCACTTAGAAGCTGAGAAGGGTGACTCACTTTTAATGAAAAGTTTACTATAAATTAGCATGATCTAATTAATAAGGTCCTACTCAAGTTTATAAATTTCTTCAGAAACTATGTTAATAAACAGAAAATAAAATGTTATTTTTATTATTCAAAATTCTTACAGTAGACCATTTACCCTTCCAGGTCTCTATCTGTAGATTTGTTTCAGTCATACAGACTCTAGAAACTCACTTCTCATCCTTTTGAGACTACATCTCACCATGAGGGAGTTCTAACGTTTTGCAAATAAGCAGACCAGCCCAGACCATCTCAGCTTGGTCAGTAGGATCAAACCACGGGCTGTATCCGGTTCCTCCATCTGGGAGGAGAATGTTGAATTAAAGCTGGGCGTCCTTCAGCTTCACTCCTTCAGAGTAGCCCCTGATTGAAGACAAAAGGCCTCCCTTGCTCCAGTGGCACACTGGCATTTCCCCAGTTCCTGCTGAGGTGTCCACGGGCGTGCCCTCCCGCGGGTGTCCCTCCGCTGCTGTCCGGGAGCCGCAGGCGGCCTGAACCCGCTCCCCTTCGCCAGCTCCGGCGCCCTCAGCACTCCCCGCACGCATCCCGCCCCCAAGGACCCGCCCGTCCCAAGGGACCCACACCCCGTCCCGCCGGCGGTCAGCGGGAAGGGGCGGCTCCTCCTCCCGGCACGGGTGGGCCCGAGGCACCACTGCGGCCAGGAAATGCCGCCTCGGGGCGGGCGGCCTGTACCACCACGATGGAGGGGGGAAGGCTAGAGGGGGAAGGTTGGAAGGCGTGGTCCCTCGGCTCCCGACGGCACAGCCCCAGTGACCGGAGGCCGCCGTTTTCTCCGCACGGTCGGCAGCTTCTGGCTCCGGCCCTTTCTGGAGCCCGCAGCCCGCCGCTGTCCCCCCCTGCCTGGACGGGTGGTTGCGGCCGGGCGCGGCCGGAGCCGTAGCCGGGACAGGGGCGGTGCTGGTGCCAGGCGAAGATGGCGTTCCCCGGGCAGCCCGCTCCCGGCGGCGGCTTCTACCAGGGCGGGGTGAGCGGGCACTGTCCGACCTCAGGGGGGAGGTGGCTGCCCGGCCTCAGGGGGGAGGTAGCTGTCCGGCCTCAGGGGGGAAGGTGGCTGTCCGGCCTCGGGAAGGATGTGACTGTCCAAGGGGGGATGTGGCTGTCCGGTCTGAGGGGGATGTGGCTCTCCGGCCTGAGGGGGGGATGTGGCTGTGGCCCAAGGGGAAGCTGTGAGAGCCGTGTGAGACGGGATCTGCCCACTCTCCGGCCGCCGCTCCCGCCGGGAGTTGCCGCAGGCGCCAGCTCGGGGCTGTGCCCTCGGGAATGGGAAGGGAGAAGAGACGGGACACGCCCGGCACCTGCTGCCGAGGGACGAAAGTCAGTGCCGGGAATGTCATTCCGTGATTTTCAATTAACAGTCAATTTTACTTAAAGCTTTGCACACTTAATGCATTTTCCAAGTATTTTCCCTAGAGATCTGTCTTGCTCAGCTTTTCTGAAGTGGAGAGAAAAATCTGCCGTGCCTTAGTCTTTCTTTAGCACCCCTTTTTCTGAGAGTAGTACACTAAAATTAAACCTTGATGAGATACACTGAGCTGTACCTAGATCAGTGGATTGCTCCTGTGCAATGTTTTACACTGATCTGCTTACATTACAATAAATTAGTATATCAATGCTAAAATTGAGGTTTGGGATTTTTTTCATAAGGAGTTTCCTTTTTCATTGGTTTATATTTTTTATCATAGTGTGTATAAAAAAAATATAAGTTGAAAAGTACAGATTCTTAACTGAATCACTAATTTAAAATTACTTTTCTTCTTGATTACTATAGTATGGAGGAGCTCCAGGAGGACCAGCATTCCCTGGACAAGCTCAGGATCCTTTGTATGGTTATTTTGCTGCAGTAGGAGGGCAGGTAAACTTCTAAAATGTTATTTGCTTCTTGATTTTTTTTTGGGGGGAATACTTTCTACATTAGCCTCTGGAAAGAGGAATGACCCAATATTTGCAATGAGAAAAACTATTATTTCAAATTTAAAAATAAATAAAATCATAATTGTTTTACTTTGCCTGTTTGCTCTATGTACATGTGTGTCACTTTACAGTATAGCTGTATGCACACAGGAACTCTGCTGCTTCAATAATACTGTTATTTTTTATATTATATGTGTAAATACACGCATATATACATGAACATATGTTTGTTTGACAGTGTTTCTTATATAGGTTTATACAGGGTCTATATAGATGCATGAAATGTAACTGAATCTTGGCTCAGCTCTGGGCTGGTCAATGCTGTCAGATTCAGGAGAAAGAAACCAGAAACAGTGGAAAGCATGGGCTATGGAGATGGTCTGGCTAAGAGCAGGAAATGCTAATAAAAAAGAGGTCTTTAAATGATCTTAATAGACTTGCAAATGGAAAAGCAGTCCTGAGTTGTGTCAATATCTGGGTTTACTGGTAGCGTAGAGTGATTATACTTTTAGAGGAAAGGCATTTACAACTTTCTTCTTTTCTTCCCTATTATTCTGCACTGCATTTTTAATTTCTTTCCTGTAATTCTGTGTCATATATATTGGTTTTGTATGGTTATGTACCTTACTAGATAACTAAGATAAATGCTACTTGAACTATGTTACAAAGTCTAGGAGCAATTAAGTCGGGTTTATTGAGCTGAGATTCTGTCTTTGTTGGCCATATATATAGCTGTTTACTGCACACTTGCAGGATGTGTGCAGGTCTAAAATTCTGCTTCTGGGTCTGTTATCCACAGTTAGACATAACCACAGCATGAAAGTTTGAATTCAGCAATATTAACTGATGTTCAAATTCCCACTGTAATTTGGGCTAGTTTTGTTCTCTGTGTTAACTCTTTTGAGTTAATAATGTATCTCACAGACTATATCTTCTGTGTAACTGCTTATGAAAATATCTAGACTGTGTGTTTTTGTAGTAAAGGAGAACACTGAAATGGCCTGTGGGTAGTGAGGCCTCTCTGGGAAGGTGGAGCCCAAGCTGAGTCCTGCTGAATGTGCTGACAAATTGCCTGCCAGCTGAGATGCCTCTGCATGCAGGTGCCACCTGGATGTGTACCAGGAGTCAGCAGTGGAGCCAGTACCCAACACTAAAAAAGTGGATAAGCTCCTAGTGTAAAGAGAAAGGGAGGGAGCAGCAAACAGGATGTGGAGCTGTGGAGAAGAGGTGGCAGGAACTGGACATCAGCAAAATATATTCCATTCCCAGGCTTCTCAAGTGAAGCCTGGCTACTGAAAGCTAGGAAACCAGGGGGTTGGTGAGTATGGTCAAGTTAGCACTTAAGAATACTAAAGTTAGTCCTCTGAAATGCTTTATATTTGTAGAAATCATTCCTTACGGAAATAAACTGAGTAGCTTTTGAAATGTTATCCTTGGAATTGGAGGTGTCAGTTTTAGAGAGCAGTGGCAGTGCAGAAGTAAAAACCCTGTAAGGAGACAGTGAAATAGAACAGATAAATTATCAGCTACTTATACAACCATCTGTGCAACTCTGAAAAAGTCATATCTCAGTTTTCCATATGTACTCACTGTAGAATTAGTAGGTTTTGATTATGGTTTGTTGCTTTTTATGCCTATATAATATATAATGGTATCTCTGAGCTTTCTTTGATGTAGTTTACAACAGAGATCTTCTCTTTGATTTGATTAATTAGTTTACTTTGTTTACAGAAGAAAATCAAAAGTATTATTTCAAATCTTCATTCAATTTAATCGAGTCTGTAGGGAGTAATAATTTTTTTTTTTAGTCTGTCTGCAAAGCCCATATGCCTTACCTAGTTTAACTGCTTATGTTCTACTTAAAAAAACGCCAGAAATGTTTTTGGTAATGTTAATTTTGGTTACAGATCATGCTTGTCTGTTTGTCTGTCTTCCTCTATTTTAAAGTTATTCAGATCCTACCTTTGCTTCAGAAGGTATAAAGCCTTTGAAGAAATTTGCTACTTAATATTTCTGACTATATATCTATTTTTCTCCCCCTGTGAACATAAAGTGTTAAATACATCTATATTATTAGACTATGGAATAGATTGGAAGCAGTTTTGGGTTCAGGTTCCACTTACTTGACATGGAATCAAAACATTGTTGCTCTTTTTTCAGACGTAACATAGTAACTACTACTTGTCCTATAAATAATGATACTTCATTTCTGAAAGCTATCTGGCTGTGTTGTTTTCACCATGCCACTTCATAGCATAGCTCTGTTCTTATAAAAAAATAAAAATAAATAAAAAAAAAAAGCTTAGCAGATTTAAAAGCATAAGGAAAATGTTGAAGCAAATAAATTTGTTTCAAATACAAAGTAATTCTCTTTTCAATATTAATGCTTTAGAGAAGGGGCATAATTTTTTATATCTACAGCTATAATGTTCCATTCCTGTATGAGGTTAAATTAAACTCTCTGTGAACTGAACCTCATATTGGGTGCAGAGGAATAAAACCTAGAATTCCAGCTCGACTTTTGGCAGATCATTGTTTTCCATGAATTGGCAGTTGTTTTCTTCTATTTGGCCTTGAGCAGGATGTTTTGAAAGTGCACCTTTTTCCAAACCATGGAGAAAGATATCTATTCTGGCTTTGTTTTGTTTTTCTTTCAAAGTTCTTTGCTTTCTGCTTTTGTTTGTTCTGATAGCAACTGACTATTTGGAAAAAAAAGCCCAGATCTTTTTCTTTAGATTTGTCAGTCTTAAAGCTGTCTTGAGAAGAGGATATGTATCTGGATTCCTTTTTGAAAGGGTAACTAATGTAATGCTACTGGAAAGGGAGTGGGTACTGGGAATAACCAGAGGGGAAAGGGAATTAAACAATAGCTGATACATCTTCTGTTATCGAAAGGATGGACAAATAGATGCTGATGAGCTACAGAGATGTCTCACGCAGTCAGGGATTGCAGGAGCGTATAAACGTAAGTTAATGATTTAAATAAACAAGCAAATCTAAGGCATAATAATTCTTCTGCCATTTACTAGAAAATGCTTGTAGTTGTGCCTTCTGCAAAGCTGGTTTTTTTCTTTGCATGGTAAATGGGTTTTCCTTTCATATGGACAACCTGGCAACATAAATTCTTTCTATTCAGTTCTGTGCACATAAGACTCCCCTTCTCAGCATCTTTAGTTCACCAATGCTGGGCTGTGGAGTGGGAGAAGTGTTTGTTTTGTAATGGTCAGACAGTTCTTAAAAAGGTGCTTTGCTTGGGTTTAAGTGGAGCTTTGATATTGACCAAAATCTGTGGCAGGACTCCTCTGTCGGGATACCTCCTGTTCAGTTGACAAAATCAAGCTTCTGTGAGTGCAACTGGCTTGCTCAGACTGTGTCTATGGTGGAATATAAATGACCACTTTGACTGAACCACAAAACTGTTATGCATGTAACATATGCATATGTTATATAGTATATAGTAGATATAAACTTGAATTAAATATAACTTGAATTGCTTCCAGATTGCCTATTAGCAGTTTTTTCTAAAAAGTAATGGCTTTTACTTGGATCAAAATATGGTATGGCTGTATACAGGGGAACCAATTATATAATACTTTATACATTAAATATACTATCAGCGTATAATTTAAATATATAATAAATTTAAAATGTTACATTTGGACAAAACTGAAAAGTATGCTTTTAACATAATTTATTTTTCCTTTTTCTAATTTTAACAGCCTTCAACTTAGAGACTTGCAGACTTATGATCTCAATGCTGGACGTATCCTTTACTATGAAATGTAAACATTTTTGCATTACATAAGCAAAGATGAGAGAGTGCCAGAAATTTGGGAAATGCTTGCCCTTACTTGATAAGTCTTGTGATTGTTATGATTGGGGAGCTTCCATTCTTACTGATATTAAAGGATGAAGAAATAAAAATAAAAGAGGCTCTCGGTGACTGATCTTACAAGTGGTATTCCTCTAAGCCTGGGGAACTGTTTCTCCATTGAATGTATGAAGAGTCAGCTCTGGTGGCTCAGAATAGAGGTTTGTGCAAATCACTTACTGTGCTTTTTAAATAGGACAGCTTTCCAACCCTTCCAGATTAATTTTAAACATTTTTACTACACAGCCTGAATAAGCAATCTAAGTTTCCCTAAATATTGTTCCTTAAATGAATCAGTTTTGAGTATTTAATGGAAGGTGGTAGGAACTATGGAAGACTTAGGTGTACTGTGTAAGGTATACCTTGTAGTTTTTTTAGCCAAAACTTAAATTGTCATGTTTGAATGTTTTGCTGCTTATAAAGAAGAAATGAGTCTTTCTTAAAAAGAAAAAAGCAGAAATGAAACTGGAAGGGCTCTTAACTCACCTTGAACAAACTATCTAGAATATGAGAGAACTGATAATATTATTATAACTTATTTTTAATTTGGCATCTGTTTTTATTTCAGATATGTATTTTATTGCTCACAGTTATATACCAGCAGGTTAAAGAGAAGTGTGTGAACTAAGTTAAATTCAGAAAGACTGAATAGCTTCAGCAGGTTTCAGTGGGGAGAGGAGGTTCTCTGACCTTTGGATTTGGGCAGTAGTATTATTATCTCCATCTGTGTTGGGGATGCTTTAGTTAGTTTTCTGTCAGAAGAAATGAATAGCAAAATGATATTAATATTGACCTTGAAGTAAGAGTTTTTAACTACAGAGAGATGACTTTGTTTGTTTGTTTATTAAGAAGTGTTTTTCTTAGCTTTGAAATCAGAGGGATATGTCTGGCACACTGGGATTTAATGAGTTTAAAGAACTCTGGGCTGTGGTCAATGGCTGGAAACAACATTTTGTAACTTTTGACAGCGATGGAAGTGGCACAGTGGATCGTCAAGAACTGGAGAAAGCCTTGATGAATATGGGTAACTTGTGAAATATTCTTGCTTCTGACACTACTTACACCATTTCCCAGTACCAGTTATCACCCTGCAGTAACTGGCATGATATTTACAATGAAAAATGTGTTGGACTCTGTTAATTTACCTGTGTTTTCAAAATAGGACTTTTTATTTTCAAACAGGATTTAGACTGAGCCCACAGGCTGTGTCAGCAATCACAAAGCGATACAGCACTCACGGAAAGATTGCATTTGATGATTACATTGCCTGCTGTGTGAAACTCCGAGCTCTCACTGGTATGCTGGATTATAGCCTTGTTACTATCACTCCCATAATATAGTTTTATTTAATAAAATCTGATTGCTCACTTATTTCAACTTTTGTGTACTGTAAAATAGGTTTATTTCAATAGTCCACAGGCAGAACTGGAACAGTTCTTACTACAGATAACGATTTTTTAAATTCCAGTGGAAAAATGGACTTAAAACTAATGCAGGGTTTAGTCCAGAGACTAGAAGAGTTATGTTATTAAAATTGGGAAAATGTGTTTATTAACAGAATGTAAAGGATTGTATATCATAAATACAAAAATTTAGAATGGGAAATCAAGTCTTGGAATGAATTGCAGTGTTCTTTATTGGTTCTCATTCATGTGACTTCATGGGAATTTTAGAAAACTACTATACATTTTTTAAAAATTTATTAACTGTAATTCTTCTTACCTGGTTTCTATTGTCTTATTGCATTTTTGCAGAATGCTTTAGAAGAAGGGATACAACTCAACAGGGCTTTGTGAATTTCCAGTATGATGATGTAAGTGAATTTTCAGGAATACATTAAAATTTCCAGGGTAAAACCAAGGAAAAACTTAAAACAGAAGACAATCAGTAATGATTTGAATTTGTGCTTATCTTCTTTACACTCTTCTACTTAGTGTAGAGAAGAGACACTTAGAGCCCAGAAGTTCTGGGGCTTGTTGAGTACTGTCTTAAAAAGTTTTCATGTATTTTATAGATTTCTCTAAAATGTTGTTGTGCACTTTTGTCTGGACTTCCTACCAGCCTGGTTCAAGAAGATCCAAGAAGCTACATCACTTGATAGCATCACTTTCTGTGACTTTTTTTCCATTTTTTTATTTTGAGGCTTGGTAGGCATTTTTCCCAGGAAGGGCTGGCAGAGGTCTGATGGAGACAGACACAAATCACACAGTCAGGCTTGTGGTTATTTGCCTCCTGGCCACATTTGTGCAGGAAAAGGAGAAAACTAGATTCACATCTTCCTGGGTTTTGGGGTGGGGTTTTTTTGCTTGGGGTTTTTTTGGGGGGTTGGGGGAAGGAGGAATTTGTTGGGTTTTATTTTTGTTATCATTAAGGAGATGCTTTGTTTTAATTAACTATTTACTGATTTTCATACTTAATTTTAAAGTTTTGTTGTTGTTGTGGACTGAATTTCTTTACAGAAAAGTGTAGTGACAATGAGTATTGTAGGAGAAAAAGTGAAAACTTGTTCTTTGTTTTACACCTAATAAGTGGGTTTTCTCTTTTCAGTTCATACAGTGTGTTATGAGCATCTGAATCAAAAGGAAGCAAGCCGTGGATGATCATGATTTAACATTCCAGTTTGTGTTTTGCTTTGCCAACTCTTCCAATGATTGTGTATCTCAGGATTGGAAATTGCATATTTTATGAAGTACCGCTTTACACACATTTTTTTTAGTCTTGATAATGAATATGAACTACTCATGTACTGTTGTCTATAACTTCCAACCTGTAATTATTAAAGATGCTTTTATTTTTATAAACTTGTAATTCACTATGTATAACTCAGATCATGCAAATGGTAAGATTTTCTGTAATGTGTTTACCTTTTTCCCATGATGCACTAAAACGAGTTTCTGGAGTGCAACTTACCTTTTCTGTCTTAAACAGTAACGTGTATGACTTAAGATGATGACTTCTTTTGTCTCTGATGGTATAAGACAGATGCACAAACTGAAAGAGCTTTTGGAATGGTCATTTTACACTGGTCTGTTAGAACATCAGTGCTTATTTTGTCAGCTATTTTCAAGACAAAGTTTGTGACACCATGCACTGAGTGTGAGAGTACCTGTTGGAACTTCTTGTAAGCAGGGATGCAACAAAACATAGCAGAGAACTCTTCTAGCTGCATGCTCTGGTATAGGGGCTTTTGTTACTATAAGATTCTTCCTCTGTGTCACTATATAAAATACTTATAAACATCCAAAAGTTGTTCCATGTCAGTTTGTACATCAACTTTCCCTTTTAACAATTAACTTCTAAGCTGACAGACTTCAGTTACGTGTAAATGAATGTTTCTACCTCCTTCCCTTTAAACCCTAACAAGTAGGGTTTGCCTCAGCATGCCATCTAATGTACAAGGGCCTAAACCCACTTCAAAAAAATCCTTGCCAGATTAGTCTTTCAGATCACAGCAGTAGCATGCCCATGAAAGCAGATACAGAAAGACATACAATAAAAGTAATCCTCAGAGCAGAAATCTTGCTTGAAGATATTTTTTTATACCCTACCTTGCTAAGAATGCTATAAAATTCAGGTCTCCAATTTCTGGGCTATAAATTCAAAGCGGGCTGGTCTTGCCTAAAGAAGCAACTCGTACTTCCTACTTAAATTTAGAATCCCTTGGATATTGCTTCTAGTTTCATTTCAGGAGCTAGTTCTCTTTCTGCATAGACAGCATTGTACTTTCACATTCTGATAACTGCACATTGTCCTGTTGCACATAAAGTTGGGAAACAGACAGAATGCTACAGAAAACATTTCTGATGTAATGACCAAAATCCATAAAGGTTCCTCCAAGTCAAGCAGCCAAAGATCAGTTTTGCTGCAGTCCAAAATGCTGACAGCTGACAAGGTTAGTAAGAGTATAAACCAAAGGCTCTTCTTCCTCTAGGGACTTGATTAGACCATTTTGCATAAATACAGTGTTCATCATTACACTGTTCATTTTACCCATCAAAACGATGAGGTATCATTACCAAAACACTAATTACCCACACAACTTCTCTCTACCTCTGCTTAGCTGTGTTTCTGGTCTTGTAGTGGTTTTGCTGGGATACAATTAATTTTCTTTATGGCAGCCCATAGGCTCTGTGTTTTATATTTTTAACTACTCAGCATCAGCAGCATGGCAGTGTTTCAGCTGTTGCTGGGCAGTGGTTGCACAGCTTCAGGATCTTCTCAGTTTCTCACTCTGCAACCACAGTGAGCAGGCTGAGGGTGGGAGGGAATGGGGTGGGGAGAGCTGACCCAAATGGGCCAAAGCACTCAAGGCCCAACAGCCCAAGACTCAAGTCTTTCTCAATTAATTTTAGCACCAGCCAGCAACTGGGCAGGGAAATGCTGCAAGAAAACAGTGTGATCCAATAGGGTTTTCTTCAGTGATCTTTGTAAACACAAACCAGAGGAAACTGGAAAACAAATTGTTCCAAAACCAGGAGAAAATTGAATATACAAGTTACAAGGTTGAATATACAAGTTAACCTGTTTCAGAGAAACAGTTATCTCAAACTCAGAATTAAGGGTTTCTCTTTCCCACAAGGCACACTGGGAAGGATGCTTGATACCAAGAGGGGTGATTGCTCTTTACCTCTGTGCAGACCACTGGGCATAGTTTCAAATGGATATTTTTTCTAGGTTGCCTTTAAACATGCAAACTAAGGAACAGTAATTTTAGATTTGCTTTGAGAAAAGTAAGCCCCCTAAGATAAAGATTTGAGAAGCTCACAGGATCATATTCAACCCTGGAATTTAAAAAAATAACATCTGTATTCTACTATTAGTCTTTTCCCATGCAAGCATCATCTCTTTTTTTTTACAGAGACCTATAAATCAAAAAGTGCTAAATACAAGGACTTAGAAGAACAAAATACGCACAACAATCTTTGTCATTGAAAATCACTTTACTGATGTTACAATATGTTAGTAACATTGAAAACCACAGGCATTTGTATTAAATACTCTCATAGAAGTGGATAGTGTGACGCTGTTATTTTTAAAAGTGAACAGGAATTTAGAATCCCAAATTACAATGATCTGATTTTATAAAAAGCAACATTTTGTTTAGCTACATGAAAGCCAGATTCATTCAACAGCCCAATGCCTGTAATGTTTATGACAAAAATATCACACTCAAAGCTAGAAAGTTGTAAATTGCAATGCTTTGATTTGGTGTTTGTCAAAATCTTATGCTTCTATTACCTCAGATATGATTTTACAGGATTTTAACTAGCAAAGACAACGATATGGTGCAGATTGTTGTTTTTGCCAATACTAGCCCAGCCACAGTGGTTAAACGCAATTCTCCTTGCCTCTCTCAATAAGGGCTAGTATGAGTGAAAAAACAGCTTATTTTTTTACAGCAATGCCCAAGTTAAGCATTAGCACAAAATGAAGATGGCAGAGCCAGTTGGTGTATACCACCCCAAAAGCTTTGCTGAAAGGACCGGTCATACCATAAATAGTGTTTTCTCCAGCAGATTAAAAATTCTGTAACGCTTCGCTATTCTGAAAAAAATATTTTGCATTTATGCAATGATAAAAATAAGTACTGTATTCTATATAAAACATTACCTATTGTAATATATTTTTACCCTTAAGAAAAGAAAAATCAGGTTATATATTCACAGTTTGAATATGTTCTGGACTGTATTTCCAAGCATAAAATATGCAGTCTACACAGGCAATGAGCAGGAGTTCTTGTACCACTGATCAAAATAAATCAGCATTTACTGTTATACAGAGCCTTACAATATTGCATGGTTATCTGCTCGCAGCACTATACTTACAAGGTCATCAGGCCTATATACAGAATTTCTAACATGGTTGTAAAAATAGACTCTCCATGCTAAAGTTAGAATATATTAGGTCTTAAGGCCTCATGTTGATTTTTTTAACAAAAACTTATTTTTTTTTTACTCAGAGGAATACAGAAACAGAAAAAAACTTTGTTCCTTTGACATTTTATACTTTAGCAATTAAAAATAGTGTACTCCTCCCTTAGAGAAGGTTTCTTTTTAACTGCTCTGTGCTTATTTTCCCAAATTTTCCTCATCTCATTATGAGTTATACTGCAATTGCAGCTTGTCTTAAGTAGCACAACTTTTTAAACAGTTTAAAGCTGGCTTAGCTGAAGTGACTTTGATACTGGTGTAGATTGGATTTTAGAGAACTAAAACTGCCATACCTGGTTAGGTGAACCAATTTTGAAGCCAGGTACGGAGTCTCAAGGGTGAGCAAATTACCACATTTCTGTGTTCTGAACTTACTTTTACTGATTGTTTTGGTTACTTGGCTGTGATAACATATTAATGTTGACTGTTGCAGTGCCTTCTCTAAATAGTTGCAGAAAATGGTTGTGGAACGACAAGATACCACACACTGAATGTACAAGCTGCTGTTTCCAAAGCTTTAGTTTACATCAGCATCCATACTTAAAGCACCAGAAATGGTTTTCATAAGCTGACTCAGAAAATACTCACGTCAAAGGAGTTTCTTAGTGTAGATGATAGAAACTATTAACTCCTTTCCTGTTCTGGTGAAATCACACTTGAGAGACCTATCTATATTGCAGCTATCAGTTTCACTGCTTCCTTTTTTCCTGCTCTATTAGGATAATAGTTAGGCACACACAGGAACCTTACCCCACCGTGTAGTCATGGGATGACAACCTGCACATATGTGTGCAGATTATATAAATTTGTCTTCAGGAAATGTGATCAAAGTCAAATCCCATATTGCCAATAAATGTTATATGATTTGGAAGCCATGCAAAGAATAGGTCAGCTCAGTAGTCTGATCTGATGGATAATCCATTCTGGGAATAAAAATCTTCAGCAGAGACCAAAATGCTCAAGTTCTGTAAAAATGAGGCAAACAACTAGAGAAAGAAATCAATGATCTTCAGACTTGGAGCAAGAGAAACAGGAAACAGCTCAACTTTTAGGTTCACAGACTTGGTGATTAAAGGGGCTTAGCCTTCAACAATGGTAGAAGGTGAGAAAGACATAGGATGGCTGAGCCACCAAGTGGTTTTACCAGTTGTTGTGGTTTAACCCCAGCCAGTAATTAAGCCCTACACAGCCGCTCACTCACCTCCTGCCCCCAGTGGGATAGGGGAAGGGAACTGGAAGGGTAAAAGTGAGAAAACTCATGGCGTATCATAAGAACAGTTTAATAATTGAAATTAAATAACAGTAGTAGTAGTAGTAAAAAAAATAATGAAAAGGGAATTAACTGAGAGAGAAATAAAACCCAAGAAAGACAAGTGATGCAAATGAAAAGAATTGCTCACCACCAACAAACCAATGCCCAGCCAGTTCCCTGAGCTGTGGTTTCTCACCGCCAACCTTCCCCCTAGTTTATTGCTGAGCATGGTGCCATCTGGTATACAATATTCCTTGGATCAGGTAGGTCACTGTCCCAGCTGTGTCCCCTCCCATCTTGCGCACCCCCAGCCCATTTGCTGTTGGGGCAGTGTGAGGAGCAAAAAAGGCCTTGGCTCTGTGCAAGCACTGCTCAGCAATAATAACAAATTCCCCATGTTATCTACAGTTTTCAGCACAAATTCAAACCAGAGCCCCATACCGGCTACTGTGAAGAAAATTAACTCTATCCCAGGCAAAACAAGCACACCAGTGCAAATTGCACATGAGACGTGAGGTGCCATCACCTACACTGTAGCAAGAGCAAAAGAATCATAGAATCATAGAATGATTTGGGCTGAAAGGGACCTTAAATATCATCTAGTTCCAACCCTCCCTGCCAGGGCAGGGGCAGGGACACCTTCCACTAGACCAGGTTGCTCAGAGCCCCATTCAACCTAACACTGAACAATTCAAGGAATGGGGCATCCACAACTTCTCTGGGCAACCTGTTCCAGTGTCCCACCACCCTCACAGTAAAGCATTTCTTTCTAATAAGGTGACCAACTTAGCAGCTTTCTGATCTCAGCCAACTCATACAAGAGGAAATTAGTGGATAAATCATTAATGAAAATGATTTTCAGTAGGAGTGGAAAGGGGACGGAAGAGAACAGGAGCTTGATGAGTTTTACACTGGACTGCAATTACTTTGCTTACAACAGCTATGTATGGGATTCAATGACAGAGCAAGTCCTAAGGACTAACTTGTTATCATTTGGGATTATAGAGTCTCATCCTTCTTTCACATTACATCATATCCTATTCATTAATCAATTCATTAATAAAATTACTGCAAATTTGGTCAGAATTTCTAGTATATACATGTCTATAGTAGTGTATGTACCCATTCTTTGCTCTAATTTTGAAAAGAGTTGTCACATAAGTGTTGACAAGACCAATCAGTCCAAATCAACAACAGGGATTCGAGTAAGAGGATTTCAGAACACTAGCTGTTGGCACAATTTCTTTCTGATTTTAATTCAGGATATAACTCAAGGGTCCACTTGTTCATTAGCACAATCAAAATTATTTTATGAGCACATCAGTTTAGCAGATTCAACATCTCATAAATCAGGAACTCTTAAATCATTGAGAGGAAGCCATCTTCAAAGTAAAGTCACACTTCAAATCAGCTAACTGGCAAGTAGTGACTTAAGTTCATGACTTAAGCAAAGATAGGTTGTACAAAAATAACAATCTCCTTGAATCTACTTACTTAGATATAACAAAACTATCTGTAGATTATCAGTCACAACCATTTCTGGTATATTGCCTGAGATTACTGAAGTTTTTGAATCAACAAATACAGAAATTAGCAGGAAAACTTTTACTTGTTAGACTGTGGCATCATTGCGCAGCATTATTATTCAGATATGATCTCCACTTTCCAGTCTCCATCAGTTAGTCATACTAATTTTATTATAAATTACACAAGATTCTTCTCCCACACTGAAATACATAAAGCCAGCTATAACTCCTCCTGCAGGTCCTATGCTCATATGAACAATTATTTCTATTTGAGAAGAACTGATAACATCCCCACTTCAACAAGCATCTGCAGTGTAGCTGGCAATAACTTGTCCATTTATTAAAATTAAAAAAAAAAACAATAAAAGCATGAGTCTCAATGAGTCAAAATGACTGAGCTATCTTAGTGACAAGTACTCTACTTTAGTCTGGATGAGGTATTATGCAGCAAGTTTATATTGCTATTGCCAGTGTAACTAACTATTGTAGACAAAAATATTTGCAATCTTCAAGGTTATTAATCTGGCAGCTTTCCAACACACTACATTTCAGAAGTAGGAAATGACAGATTGTAAGCAAACAACTTCTGTCTCCAGCCTCCACTGGCTTGGGAGGCTCACACAGCCTTGCCAGTTCAGGTTCTGTGCAACGACAAGGTCTCTCAAGTTACCAACTCGATGCAAAATTCTCTGCAGGAGAATTTTGCAAAAAACCAAGTCCTGTGATATTGTCACTCTAGACCAAAGGGAAAGTCAATATTTATTTAACTTAAACTTAGTGCTCATAACTAGACTTCCAGTCACTACATATTTCCAAATTTGAAGGTGACTCTTAAAGGTACACACATAACTGTATCATCATATGCTACAAACAAATTATACCAAAACAAAAGAGAAGCTGGAAGTACATACTACATTGAAAATACAGTCAGGAGAGCCATTTGTTTGCAAAACAAGAAGCTATGAACATTGCACAAAGAGCCAGTATGTTATATCCAGTTCTGTCTGCCAAATCTTCCTGCTCCTTGGTAAGGCAAAATGGAAAGGGAAGAGTAAACAGTGGTAAACCTAAGATAAGCACAGAAATCTGACAGAATTATTCAAATTAACATACCAGTTTGTACCCAAACAAATACAATAAAAGGCACATGATGAACAGTCCAGTTATTGAAGACAAGATATGAATATGTGAGGGAAAACTAGCTTCCAGGGAAGAGAGTAACACAGCGGCTATTGGGTTAGCATAATATCCTAATGTGGGTGAACTTCTTGAGGGTCCTTCCTAAAGTCCAGTGAAATCAATAAAAGACATACTGATTTCAAGTTACTATGGCTGAGACCCTAATTTCATGAGCTACATGCTACCAACTACCTTTAATCCAATTATCCACATTCAAAGTAAATCTTTGCAAAAATATTCTTCAGTGCTGATGGATATTTACCTTTCCTAAAAGTGCAGAACCTTTTCCTAAAGCAATTGCAAGTGACTGCCTCCTTCCAGATGGTCTGTCTGCACCCACTTGCGCTCACTTACATTTGTCTTTTTTTTCCAGAATACTTACCAGAACCTGTCAGCTGTGAAGGAAAATCATTTGAACACCAAAGCCAATATTTTGTCATAATCCAACATACAGCCTAATCATAAAATATAGTGCTTCTAAAAATCTTACATACAGTTGCTGACATCTTTAAACATTTCTTACTTTAATCTTACATATATCTAACTTTATTGAGAGACATAAAAGTTAAAAAAATATATTAAAAGGCTGCATGTGTTGGGTTCACTTATTAAAGGAAATACATGAAGGAGGTAGAAGATTCAGAAACACCATAGATGTTCCCATTACAATAATATCTAATTGATCATACAGCTGTTGGGCAAGGTATTCACAGAGTCAGGTGTTTTATTCTGCAATGGTACTACCCAAAGCTAAGAATTGGTCAATTTTGGAAAGCCAGAGAATTATACATTGATTTAACATGGTCCAATTTCCAGTTCCTTTACTAACTGAAAATTCCCAAAGGGAAGATATTTGTTTTACAACAACATTTAGAAGTTTCAGATGTTAGAAATATAACCATCCACTGACACAGGAGATTAACATCTCCATGGTAAAGGTTTCCCCCTCCACCCCCGGCCCCGTTCTTTTTAGGCTAAACTCACTTGTACTCAGTTTAATGCCCTGAAAAATTTCAAGAGGTCTTCAGGGGCAGCAAGCATAGTATTCAAGCGCATGGTAAAGGTGATTCTAGTAATGAAAAAAATTAAAAGACAGCAATGAAATTGGCCACTTGCCCAGCACTGTTATTATCTTGTGCAGTGAAATCCTTATGCTTCTCATAAACTATGCCTTGCCATCTAATACAGTGTCTGAAATGCTCTATCAAAAATACACAGCAACTCTCACCAGACAGACTTTACATCACCACGTCCTGAACTGACTACTTAGAAGTATTCCCAAATGTCCAGTAAGTTTGGGTTGCACATGACTTAAAAGACTACATTGTCTGTTGAATCATTCTTGATTACACCTGTAAGAGGATACAGTGGCCATCTCACTGAATAATGGATTTTGGCTGGTTCCTCTTATGATGATTTAAGACAAAGTGCTGCTGTACTGGTTTCTGCAGTCTACTGTACAATTGAGATTGTCAAGACAGTATAAGATGCTTAAAAATAGTATAGATTTTGGTCAAACACCAGTTTCTGAGAGACACGGATTTACAGTACTGTACTTTCGGTATTTCCAAAGACATCTGCTCATAATATTAGAAAATCTGAAGTGTGATGATGTTAGTCATGACTGTTTCTTTAGGCATTTGGCAAAATACACTTACGTATAACAGCTATTTTTGACATTATCAAATGTTTACATATATACAATCTGTATACTGAGATTATAAACATGTAAGGTAAAAAAAAAAATATGATCCTTGTTTGTTTGACATTTGTGTCAAATAGTTGCCTTTCAAAGCTTGAAATCCTGTCACAGAAAAAATCCTATATTTCTTACTCCTGCATGCTAATCTCTACTACAGTATGTTGTTTATCCCTTACATGTGGAAAGTAAAGAACACAAGGTTCATGCATACAGCTTACAAGTTTACATCGTCTGGGCTCTCCGGGAGGCACATTCCCAGTTCCATTTTGGTCTGACTTGGGACTGCAACAAACCAGGGAAAAACCTCTCTTATGCAGGACTGGCAAATGAACTGCAGTTGGGATTCTAGGTATCTGTCATCATGCGGCATAGCCCTGTCACATCCGGGCTAATTATCCTCTATTAATTGTTACGATTTTGGTTGTTCATCAAATCCGTAAAATACTAGTCAACAAAAAATAAAGGAAAAAAAAAGATTGTTTTTTCTCTTCCAGATGAGAGGAAGTTCTCACTGTGATCACGAGCATCTCTGTTGATCTTTCAAATTGTCTGAAGAGCAGATGAATGTGCAATGACTCAGTGATCCTGAGTTTCTATAAAATCCAAAGTAAACAGTTCTGATGTGACCCCAGGAAGACAGTGCAGCTAGATGGACGTCTCCCATAGCTGGAGAGGGGGAAAAGGAACACAAACACATTGAACACCAGGATAAAACAGGCTGTTACCCAAACAGTGCAAGGAGCTTGCTTGGGGAACTGCATTTAAATTTCTTGGGTTACCAAGGCTATGCTCTTGGTCTCCTCCCAGCCTCTGGTGGGTATTTATTCAGACCACAAAGTCAATGGACAGTCTCAAGCATTTCAGCATGTCTTGCACTTGGCATAGTAAATGTCCATGGCTGGGAGTGCAAACTGTTTGAAGGGAAAATGTCAGCGCAGCACCAAACTTTGTACTAGACAGTTTTTACCTTACAGTTACACTAACTAATATTAGTGTAGACATAATTTCCCATTCTTTCTGCCTAACTCTGCTCAGAACAGCTTGACTTTCTGCTGTGGGTTTGAGCTGCTGCCAAAGCAGCTCCAGGGCTGAGACACATCATAAAGCCCAGCCTCCAAGCTGTGCTGAGAGACCCTGAGCTGCACCTCACACACTTTCTCTTCTGAGCAGCACTGGAGGCAGCAGTTTTCAGATTCCCTCAGCAGCACTCCACTCCTTTTTTCTTGACGAAGAGGACAGAGAACAATGATAAGCATCAGCAACATGAACCAAAGGTATTACAAGTAAAACTTCTAAAGCAAATTTCAGGGCTTTTTTTGCTAAATTCAAATACCTGCTATGTCTGAATTTGAACACAAAGGAAGCAAGATCTAGCACTGCCTTTTGGAGCAGCTGGAAATGTCTCTACATGGAGAGATTCACCCATCACACATTCCAGCGGTTCCTGCTCACCCCGGGGGTTCAGGGTGGGCTCAGGTTGTAGCAGTGAAGTCCATCCAGGTCTGCAAGGGCTTGGTGCAAGCCCTCCACATGCTACATTAACAGGAACTTTGTTATTTTCTATAAAGTTGGAAAGCAGCTATCCCTCGAGCCAGAATAAGAGTTGCTGGGAGAAGGGGAAAGGAAGGAAAGCCAGACACACTACTTGCTCCAGGGCTGCCTGTCCTCCACACCCCAAAGGCTGCCCCAGACATTCTCTCAGCTTGAAATAATTAAAGAAGTGAAATTTGGGCTTCAGGGCAGGTTTAAGAGCAACCTGAACAGCTCTCTGTAAACACAGCCACCGAGGCTGTCCTAATGACTGCCAGAGGCTCAGCCTTCAGCAGCTTCAGAACTTCAGGGTGGAAATGAAATGCCACTCCTGCTCTCACTTCTAGTCACAGGTGTTGATCTGCTCACTTTCCTTTAAAAAACTACCAGTAAATCAAGTCACCGATGAAATGGAGAGAGAAGAGGGATACATACCCTGGCACTTTGCCTGTTGGCTTTTTTCTCTTCATCAGGAAGTGGTGGCATCGGATAAGGGTATTTTCTGCTGGAAGCAATAGATCCAGTGGATGAAGATGGAGACTTTGCAGGAGACAGTGTCCTGAGATGTTGAAACACACAATATAAATGTGATGCTTTTGCACTCGAGCACTGCAACAGCAACTGCCATTACTCTGAAGCTTGGTTCAGAACCAAGTATTCAGCTTATTATTGTCTCAATCAGGGGGATAAAATTGCTTGATCAGAAGTCTAATAATTTTATTATATGAATAAAGGTATTTATAGATTTCAGGAACACTGGAAGAAAAAATAAAATCTGCTAATTCTTATTAGAATTGTATTGCACAACAAAAAGGATTTCTTAAACTGTTTTATACAGTACTGTAATTATTCATTATAAAATTAATAAAACAAATCTGCAATTGAATAAATACAGAACTAAAATATAAACATGGCATTATAAGGCCTAAATAGAAACAGTGATTGTATAAATAAAATCTGAGTATCTTCTGCCAGTGACTAAATGGTAATTATCAGCATCTTTAAAGATGTATTACACATCTCCTATATTGATACAAACATAGCAAATCTATTATTTTTATAACACATTAAATTACACAAATGCATGCATTTAGAGGCCAAACTGTTAGTTGTGAAGTAACAAAGGCATATACAAAGTGCTAATAACAAATTATTATACATGCAAGCATCATACAGTGCATATTGTTCCAGCCAAAGAAAGAGTCTGATGAGAATATACAAAAATGGACTGATTAGTCAATGGCAATCAGCATTTCTGTACAAGGTGAGTAGAGTAAGCAGGAGCAAGTAAATGTTTGTATCACATGAAAGGCATTCTTTTCATGTCAATAAGGCAGCAGCACATTATTGACTGAAATTTTATACCCAAGAAAAACTCTTATGCTTCTGTTTTGAGATTCTGCACTTTTCCCACTTATGAGGGTCCTATCTAAATGAGAGGCTCTAAATCTGGGCAGAATAAAAGAGAAAAAAAATCCTCAAAGTCAAAAAATTGAGCTACCTTGGCCTCCTTGCTCTCCTATGCAGACCAAGGAAGGCCTCACACTAGTGCAGGCACATCACCCAGATCCTCCCTGAACACCACTACCTACTATCTTCTGAGTTTAATGCATCCCTGAAGATGGAAGGTTTCCCTCAGTCCCTACAGACAGGTCTTCTAAGCCTGTAGAAAAGGGTTGCAGTGTGCTGTGCAGCTGTAGAACCCAGTGATGAGCACTGTTGCCAACATCACTGATTCTACGGAACTATAGGAGCAACCCTTGGCAGATAGCCCCCACATGCCTGGCTCTGGGATGTAAAGGATCAGGTCCTTTCATCTAGAGAGGACGATAGACAAGGCAGGGACCCTTTTATGTTTGAAATTGTTTTGTATCTCTAAGTGAAATTTATTTACTTTTAAATACTTGTATTTTTTATTCTGGACTAGTGTATCATTTGGTTGTGTGTGCAGCTCCCTACAACAGCACACTCTCTTGCCTCCCATACAAACAATGACTGATGGTAGCCACAAGCAACAAGGTGTCAATGGAAATTAAATGGTGAGAGCTCTCCAATCTGGCTCATGATCCTCTAATGACTCCTATGGTAGCCTCTCAGTTCAACAGCACTTAAAAGATTTGGGTTGGTACAATTATCCAAACATGGAAGTGTACATCTTCACTATATGCACTTTGATCACCCATTAAGATGAAGTGGACATAAATCCATGTTTTCAGGAAAAAAAACTTGAAACAGTTACTGCAGCATAAAACAAGGTTTTCATATGTCCAGCATCACAGATCTGGGCACCAAACTGTGCATGCAATAAAACAGGTTAATTTAAATTTAAAAAATAAAATAAAATAAAATAAAAAGTCCAGGGAAACATTCTCAACAGTGCCCTGCTGTTCACTACCCATACAAGTCTTCTCATCTCTATCCACATTTGGATTAATAACAATCGCTGATAAACTATTGATGGATCTAGAATTTGAAAATTAAGGAGAAAAGGAAGTGGGGGGGGGGGATAAGGAGGGCAGATTTTATGTATTATTAGTAATCCAATTATCCACAGTTGCAGTAGATTTTAAAATTTTCATATTCCAATTTATAACAATGCACTTGGAGATTAGAAACAAGGAACTGGTGTTGTGAGATGTGACTTGGCAAGCCCTATCAGAAAGCTGTTTATAATGGTACCACAGCCAGGAGGTGGCACGAAGAATGAAGGAATCTCCATCTCTTGGACCACAACCAGGCCCAAAATCACCTTCTGCATGCCACAGGTTCTTTGGGTCTTAAACACAGTAAGAGAAGGCCACAGTGAGAGGAAAAGCTACGGACAACCTTCTCGTCCATCAGTCTGAGCAGGTGACCCTGGAAGGAGCAATAACCCCCCAAGGATGGGGCATCTTGAACATTTTTCTTTGCACAAACAGGTCCTCTGACCAGAATCTCTAACTGAGCCTTTAGCCAGGCAGCTTTGCACCATAACCCAAACACAATGCTGTCTTTTCAAAAGATTGTGAAGGCCAGACCTCCAGTGTGGCTTCCTAAATGTCCTTCTTCTCAAAACCCCCTGGCACTGCCTGCTCAGCTGTGGTTTGCCATGTGTAACTGATGTGCACTTTGCTGTTCACCTGCACCTACAAAGCTACAGCCGAATACATCCAGAATGCAGTTGCACACTTACAGAAATTACCTTGCCCTCCCTTCACAGGGCCTCACCACTTATTTTTGCTACAGTTATGAGTTATTACATTGTCATCTTTAGTGCCCGCTACTGTGAACATAAAGGACTTGAGTATGCTCACAGATCTTGCAATGTGATAAACCTAGTTGTTTGGGGTGGTTTTGATCACCTTTCAGGTTAAGCCCTGCAATTGTGTATGTGCTGTGTATCCCAGATTTACATATACTTTAAATGAGAAAGAGCCAGTCATGACCTTTCTCATTTACAGGATGGAGAGACAGCATTCAGGGACACTTGCAGGTAATGCTGAGGTTAAAGGTAGGCAAAACTTGGCAGTTTTGGTCAAGGGTGGGGTCCATTTAGCTTTCCCTAGGGTTTTAGTTCTCCTGCAATCAAATCCATTAGCTTTCATGCCAAATATTGCCTCCAGCTAAAACTTATACAAGAAACCATTACACACCACAAGAGAGACTCAAAGGTTTTACTGCCACCCCCAAATGAAGCCATGCACCTCAACGTGCTACAAAACAAATCTAATTTCTGAACAGAAAGCAAGATGCAGTAGCTGCTTTGTGTCTGTCTTTCTGTCCTGGAAGTTGAAACTGAGAGTGTGGGGAGACCACTCTGTGATTCACAACAAAACACTGTGGCAGCAGGAAGACATCCTGCAGCCATAGGCTGCCTGTTCTGCCTCTCTTCACCTAAACAGGGAATGTTGGCCCACAAGAAACAGTGCGAAATGTGTCACCTGGTCACACAACTAAACATTTTGCAATTTTGAGTGATGTTAGAGCTGAACTCAAGGCAGGTGGCCCTGACAGATACAAAATGTTCATAAACTGCGATTGATTCTCTTTTGCAGACTGAAATACTTTAGTGAAATTCAATTAATATTCAACCTGGTGAAAGCATTTCAGGCCCAAATATAGATACTATCAGCCTAACCTGACCTTTGCTGCCATGGGTTCAGCTCTTTGTATTTTAATTATCCTACATTGGGAAGTTAGGATCTTCTAGAAACACTGGTGTGGCTAAATGTTTTAAATAAGGTTCCTTTTAAAAGCCACAGATGTGCACAGAATTCCTCAGAAAGAGCAGCAGCAGAGGGGAGAGAAGGCTCAGGGGTGGCAGAAGAAGAAACAACAGCTACGGCTTGAGCCGTCACCTTGAGCACTGCACATCAATGCCCCAGAAGCAGACATTCACATGCTTTAATGAACTCTTCTCCCTAACTTTTGAAATGAAATCTGGATCCTACTGACATCAATAGGCACTTTTTCACTGTCTGCCAACAAAGCCATTTTGCTTTGGTTGTAATAGGGAAAAGTTTTGTGGGTTTTTTTTTTCTTTAAGCAGAGTCTAGAGCTGCCTCAGCAAGAGAAGGGTACATATTGGCTGGTCACAGCTCTGGACTCAGCTGGATGCTCACAGAGGAAGGCGATGGAGCCGAGGAGGAGCTGAGAAAAAATCAAGGACACAAAAGCACATTAAAATAGGAAGGAAACAGCAGCCTGCTGTCTCCTGCCTTCCATGCCCCTTCTCAGTGCCCTTCTGAGTCTCTATCGAAAAAACAAATCATTTCCTTGTAAACTATTTTTACATTTAAGCAACTCTAATAAAATATAAGTTACTGTAAATATTTGCATTAAATCAAGTGTGAGCAGCTCAGTGCTTCAGAAGGTGCCTTCTTTTTTGTTTATAATTATCTACAGAAATGCCACATTTGGAGATTCTGGCAGTTTATGTTCTGATACCATCATGGTTCCCAAGTCTTTCAAGATTCAATGAGAATTCTGAGTAATCCTTAACCACATTTCACAAGGCTAGCCTGTGCAGTGGCCACTGTTATTGTTAGTAATAGGAATAAGCAGTAGTAGCACATTCATAAAATAACATCCCTTGCAGCAAAGCCAAAATCAGGGAAAGGCTTCCTACCTATGTTTGTTGCAGGGGTTACAAGCCTATAGCCTGGCACGAGCATTTCTCAGATCGTAGTGTGGCCTGGTGTGAGGATGGGGGATGCACCACCACACATGCAAAATTAAAACCCAGACTAGTCTTTGAGCAGGAAAATGAGATTTTTCTTCACAGATCTTATTTTCTTACAGATAGGAATCCCACACCTAGGAGTTTTCTGGCATCAGAGACACCAGCTACTATTTTTATTATCATTAATAAAAAGTAATTATATAGAAATACCCATCGGACTTGTAGACTAGGAAAAAAAACCTAGGGCATCAGATGTTATACAGAAAAATTCTGATTTATAAAGGTTTTTTTAAGCAGATGCAGAAAATCTTTCTAATGACTAATATCTATATTTCCTGAAAATCTGCAATATTCCTAGGAATTGTAAGAAGTGGTTTTTGTCTTTTCTCATTCTACTTCAACTTGTCCTACAGCAGCACCAGTCATAACATATTATGACTAAAACTATAGGAAAACAAGCAAACCAGCAATGATACTTTGAGAACTCCTTTGAAAGAACAGAGAAATCAAAGACAATTAAAAAAATATTGTTCAGCTAATCACCTGGTGTAAATGTCTTATTATGGGGCTGTGACTCCTAAAATATGGAGTTGAACAGTCTGACTTTAGCGTGACTTTCTGGTTTATCAAGAAAGATTTTTGTTTGGTTTGTTTGCAAGTGACTACATAGGCTCAGGCTCAAAACACAGCCACAGGATTTTCTGACCCAGCGTTTTTAGGACGTTTTTTACTGTCAATGCTATGATTAAGCAAAATTGCACCTGAGTTTTAGGGAGAAAAAGTTCAGTTCAAGCTCTCATAAACCCATTGCAACTCGTCTCAGGAGAGCTGATCCTTTGCCTTCCATAATGTGCCCATAAAATACTTCCCCATGATTTCCTCACTTAATTAGGACATACAGGTTTCTGAATTTATTCTAGTTGCTTTCTCATTTCTAAAGCTAACTGCTACAGGCAGTGATTAGTAAGCTTCTATGGTGTAAAATTTTTAATTTATGTTTCATCTCTGCTGATATACAGCCTTTAAAACTCACATGGGTCAGCTTAATCCTCATCTACATGCCAAAGATGCTTGGTTTATCTCAGATACAATTAGAAATGTGACTCATTCAGTGTAACAGTTAAAGACCCTCAGGGGCAGGGTACATTCTCATCAATTTAATCTAGTTACTAAATCGTGATATACTGATATTGAAAGAGGAAAATTATAAGTGTGCACACAAGATTTTAAGCCTGTTTAACTAAACTATTTAAAGTAACCTCTTTTCAACTAGTGCTATCTTCATATTCCATCAGTGTCTTTGCTTATTGTGACCACAGGGCATCTGATACAAAAACCCTGAAAGAAAAATATGGGATTACATTATGGTGGGGAACTCTTGACTTTGCCTGAACAATAAAGGTCAAAAGGGTATTTTTATGAAAAGGTTTGCTAATAAAATCAGATCTCATTTCTCATGTGAGTTTGCCTAATTTCACCTTCCAGTGACCTTTGGTCAGTTTGCTAATCTAAAAGACCTACCACAAAGATTTTGCTCCATATGAAGCTTTGAGGACTTCATGATGAGGTAAATGTTCAGTTGCTCCATTAAACTAAACAGATTGAAGCCCTGCACTCCTTTCTATGGTTTCTCTGGGCTCAAACCTCTCCAGTTCTAGAATATGCTTGATGAACTGTAGACACCAGCACCTGACCCTGTATCTCTGCTAAAATGACCAGACTCACAATACCTCCTGCCTGAATGTCCAAGCACCAACACAGAGACATGGCTGATACCGATGGGCACAATCACAATCTCCCATAAGCCTTGGGTTCTTGCATCAGGGATCTTTACTCCCCGTTCAGGACCCAGATCAGGACTGAGAAGCTTGAGTTCACTCATTTTCCCTATTCACTGGAAAGCTTTTCTGCAGCTTACTCTGTGATTTACAAGGTGTTGAAAGCAAACACAAATGGTTTTTAAAAGTAACCATTTTATGGTCTTTTAAGAGTTTGGAACATTTTTAGTTCTAAAAATTACTAAATTCCTACCCTGACGTTTGATGTCTACCCCTGTTACTATTGGAAAAAGTTTCATTAGTATCTTGTGATACAACTTCATGACATTTTTTTCCCAAATGCACACTGGACATATTTAGTGTATGTTTCTGCCCTTCTGCATTATTATTAGGTCTACTTGTGTAGCAAAATTGTTAAGATTCTATTTATTTGTTCTTACAATCCTTCAATGTTTTGGCTAAAGATTTTGCTTGTTACTCTCTTTTCTTTGTGTTTCTACAATTCTTTCGGCTTGATCTTTGATATGTCAGCTTAGGGCTTCCTGGATTTCATTCATGTTTTATGTTATTTGTCTTAAATTGCCTTCCATTCTCTCCTATGTTATCTGATCTTTTCAGCTGATGCAGAGATCTGTCATTCTGTCTAGGCTGTGGGACAGTATCTTTTGGGAATCTACTGCAATGTTCTTAGTCTCCAGATTTGTGTCCAACAGGGAGGCCAGCCTCATGCATGCTTCTTCTCTTTAACTTGCAATGTATAAGATAATACACACTTTTCCCTTTCAAAAACAAGTGATATTTTTGACTGAACCCTACCTCACTTGTAACAGATTCATTAGCGGTTTGATAATTAAAACACAGAGTATATTCTCATACATTTAGCTTTCCAATTACAATATATAAATCTGTAGGCTGAGAGTAAAATACTACTACTTTTTATTCTTTTTTTCATTTAAATTTTGGTATGCACTATATAAGACAGTGGATAGAGTCAATGTGTTATGAAACCACTTGCTTCAGTAAATTAACATTCTATTTAAGTTAATACTACTTTATTAGTGATAAATATGTCTCATGCCCATAAAACACTACTTGGCATAAAATGATGCAAAAGCTACTACAAGCTATAGATGATGGTGGGAACGCATGCACTACACACACCCTTTTCAATGGCTTCATTAAAACATTCAGAAAAAGAACTGTAAATTGCACATGAAGCCAAAAACAGACATCAAAATGCAGCAAAAGAAGAGGGGCCCTTTGCACCTACAGTAACTTGTATTGACTTATACAAGGTAGGAGTCCCAAGATATTTGTATATGCTGGAACAGCTCTTAAAAATGAGAATTATAGAATTAATTTACAAAATACCTAAAGTATGGTCCTTCAGTGTTTTTATTCACATCTTCTACCCACTTAGCTACATTATATTCTCTTTTGAACCATGGGTTTAAATACCTGCAGAAAGCAATGGAAGGAACAGAGAAAGCAGAAGAACAAGAATAGAAAATCTGAGAACACACAGCACAAGCTTAGCAAGGATGTCTTCATCCCCAAAATGCAAGTGAATATGGCAAATAAATCAGAATGGATGTTGGGTGAGGACTAGGCAACGTGTACAACTGCATGAGAAAATCTGGCCTACAACAAGATTCATATGTTTGATTAATCTGGAAACTCTTTGGGATATACCATTCACTTAAGGGTAAAATTCACTCCTACGCAGAAGGTCAGCACTAAGCTCATGGTTTAACTCCCCTCATGATCTCAGAATAAAGATGAAGGGGCATTTTGGCTCCAATCATGCAGTTTGCTTGTTAAAAGACACACTTTTGCACCCATCTAAAATAAATCGCAAGATAATTGCTAAATGAGCACAGAATCTTCGGCTTGACCCTTTCTACAGGAATGAATTTCAGCCTCAGTTTTTAAAAGGCTTGAATTGTTTGCCACTACAGTGACAATTTTTATACTTTTATGCAAACAACCCTCTGATTTTTCAGTGTTCATTTAATTTGGTAGGATCACAAGAAGCTTTGATAGAGGTGGGCTGCAGAGTTATCTCACATTTTACAGAAGCAATCTTGACACCAAAACCACACTTTATAGGAAAAAAAGTCTGAGCTGCATACTCATATTAGGTACACGAAAATTATGAAATAAAGATGATGTGTAATTATCTGACAGCAAATTACTAGGGAAGAAGAAAATTTTTTTTGTAATAAATTTTTTCCAGTAACGAGATTAGCAAATTCCTTCTCTTCTGTAATGTTAAGAAAAAAGGGCAATGCAGAAACAGAAGTCTGCATCCAATTTATTCTTGTTATATACAAATGGCAACAGTTAAATGATTATTTGTGATCCCCACCTTTATATAACAGAGACTAGCACAGTGAAATAGGAAACAAATTGTAACCAGAGAAAAAGGGAAAGAAAATTCTTCTTTAAGTTATTGTTGCTATTTCTGGTCCAGTTCTTGTCATCCTTATTTGTGAGATTCACTCCAGTGACCTCCTACATGGGAACAGGCCTCACCAAGGGATTGCTCAGATGAATAAAATTGGGCCAAATCATGTCATTCAACCCCCACCATATTTCAAACCATGTTGACAACAAAAGCAGCAGCACTTTTTCAACTTCTTTTGCTCCTTTTTTGCTCTGGAACATCTCCTCCCCGCCCTGCGCAAGCACAGCCACAGCTCTCAGAAAGTACTCGCCCTCAGCCACAAGTGCTTCTAAGAAGCTTCCTCAGCTTGCTTATTTATCAGGAACAGGGAGTGCTTTATGCTTTCCAGCTTGGGATCTTAAGAGAAAGGAAATGTCAAAAGTGGTAGCGCAGCAAAACAGATGAGCCACAATTGAAGCAACAGGGCGATGCCAGCATCACCAGGAACTAATGAACTTCTGCTTTGACTTTAATTGCACATTTTCTTGTACTCGCTGCAATACTTTTGACTTGAAGTTTTTCATTTGAAAGGGTCTTTTGGTAACCATGAAACACTCCCAATCTGGCTTCCTGTATTAGAAAACAAAGTGTAATGTGGTATCAAAGCATGCAATTGTTGCACAACCATGTTGCAGGGTTTCCCGGGTCTGGGTGTATTACAGACCACCATTCACCACCTCAATCCATCTGTTACAGAAAGGTTAAACTCGAGTTACTGCAGACCACTACACGATACCATTAGAAAGCTCTCAGGCTGATCTTTCCAGCCACGTGTTCATTAGCAATGGCCAGAATCTGCATTTCCTTTCAGTGAGAAATTCTGCTTTAAAACAAGTGTCCTTACATGTAAGCCTACAGCTAGACCGACAGCTCAGTTTGGCTTGTAGCGCAACATGCAACAAGGCAAAAGACCTGGGCTCAAGAGTACTCGTACTCCTCAGGCCGGTGAGGAGGAAGGTTAGCTAGCGCTGCATCAGCAGGAGCACCTCCAAGCAGTCACGGTGTTTTGCCACAGTGAAACTATTGTATACTGAGGGAAAGGACTTTTCACGGGATAAAATGGCAGCCCAGAATGCAGGGGCAGGTGAGACTGACCTGTGATCCAGACTCCCTGTTTGGGGGTGGTCAGAACCCCCTGAGCTTATGCCTTGGGCAGGGGTTTGGTGGGCGAGAGAAAGCCCAGGCTCAGATGCATGGGTTACCCGGCTGCAAAAAGACAATATATAATAGAAAGTCTAAACCAAAGATGTTTGTATCAGTTATAACAATGAGGAAGACAAATGCTTATAGGAAAAGCCGTGCAAATTAACAAAGGTCTGAATCGCTATCTGTTCCCTGGAACCTATTTTAACACAGGCTCCCAGTTAAACTATCAACTTATTCAGAAAACTCTCATTATCATTCCTGAACAATTCTAATTGATTTTAATAGAGAACTCTTTATCAAGCTATTTCATCAACTATGTTTCTGAAAAAGCATTTAGCCTGTTGGCATTCCTTCTATGTGTAATGAACTATCTGCCCTTAGTAAAGAACATTAATTTTGTTTTAAAACATCTAGAAACAATTAAAAATGCCCCAAAATACCTTTAGTAGTCTCCACTGAGCTCTACACTTAGCGTAAGCCTTGTTCATGTATGTTAGGTCCAAGGGTCATGCAAAGTTGTGAGCTGTACTTTTTTCAGGAGTTGCCCAAAATGCTTGCAAACCTCCTACCAGTGCTGCTTGTGAGGGCTGCAGACCTCAAACCTTTCTCAGTGCTTATGAAATTTTGCTTCTGTGATTAATGGCACAAGTCTCTTTGATGCTTGGCTGCATAAAAAACCCCCCTGTGCATAATATGTGCAGTTATTGCAGACTTATGCATATATCAAATATTTTTGCAGGCAACTGCACTAGTGTGCACCTGCTAAAAAAAAGAAATTGAATTCTGCACAAGGTATGGCACAAATGAACCCAATTTTTAGTGGTTAACTACACTCTACTAATAAAAGGAGACCAACAATGTTATCCCCTTTCTTACATTCAGCAAGTATGCTTCATTGGACTTCTAGGGGCCCCACTGCTGGACTTTCCAAATACTGCTTCAGAACAAATTTCAATATTATCCTATATTTCCCAGAGAAGGTAGGAAGGAACATATGTCTGGGAAAAGCTTCCATGTATTCTGAGGCATCCTCAAAGCAGCTGGCATTGCTTTTTTTTTTTTTCCCTTAAATAGTAAATGCTGGCCACAGTTAGATCATTCTCAGTCAATTTTCTTTGCTTGCAAAGGAAGCTATCCCTCTAACCAGAGCCACCATGTGCCCTTGGCAACTCTTTCCATTTCTTACTGAACTGGCACAGCGTGTGGATCATTCAGTGGGAGCTCTCTCTCCAAATGGTGACAGGTCAGCCAAGGAGACTTGGACAAGCCATGTGAGTGCAGTCCAGGATAGACCCCACCAGAAGAAAGAGTGTTTTCCTGCCTGGCAGGTCTCTCCCAGGAACACACACACACCCCAACAGGCTGCTGCATGGCCATTGGGAAGTACAAGCCTTCTCTCTCTAGCATAAGGGCTGCTGCTGGGCTGAGGGGCTGTAACCAGCATCAAGAAGGAAAGCAGAGAATTAGGTGGAAAATAAAGGGCACCCTTAAAAGAGGAAAAAAATTTACAGGGAAAAATATTTCCAACTCATAATATCTCTGTCTGCCCACTTATTTACTGCTCCAAAGTTCTCAGAGCATATCTCATTTGTGTTCTTGGCAGTTTGGTCAGACTAATTTTGGTTTCATCAAACTGTCTCATGCAAGGAGAAAAGAAGATGAGCAAAATAATATCTCAGTAAGAGTTTATCAGCACAAAGACCAAGAGCACAGAGAGTCTTGATAGATAAACTCCTCCAAGGGCTAAAATTTCTGGTTCCGTGTTGCCATTTTCACCATGCAATGTTATAATTGCAATATGCATCAAAGTATTATTTCTGTATCTTGTAACACATGGTCTTCTCTATGAACCTTTCTGAGCCTACTCACCTCAAGACAGTGCACTGCAGGTGAAAGAAAAGTTTCATAACAAACTCAAACTCCCCAAACCAAAGAAAGCAGGGCCCAGAGAGAAGTTAGCATGATTAGTTTCCAGCAGGGTTGGTATCAAGCCCATCTGCCCATAGAGGTGCAAAGTTATTACTCAAGATATGGGGAAGGGCAGTGTCATTGCCAACATGGTCAAAGAAGGGGCCATTCCTGTGTGGCATAAGTGCCGTAAGAGCAGGCCAGTACTTGACAAGCCCAGAGATTATGTTTCCAGCCATTCACCATTCATTCACAAAAGGGGCCTGAACCAGCAGGCTTAAGTACATTAGAAAGACTCTTTCCCTTTGGGGAGCACTGCACAAGTGGGCTCTTCAGTAAATATAACCAATAAATCAATAAGCAAGCAGCTCTAAGCCATACTGGAAAAGCTTGGGGGTCAGTCACTTGGTAAGGACTTCAATTACCCACCTATTGCAGGGCTTACTCAAGACTGACTGTTTCAGGCTTACAACGACAAACTTCAAGGTACTCTCAAAGAAGACAGATGCCTCTCCTAAAACCTCCAGGAAGGTACACAGAGATACACATCTCTAACTCTGAAGTGGCCCAACCCAAGGTGTAGAAAAGGGTAGGAAACAGGTTATCAGAAACTCAGTATTGAACCAGGATACACTCAGCAATGGCAGTTTACTGTAGACAAAAGCCTGCAGTGATGGTGCAGGCTGCCACCATCACTGGGAATTGCTATAGGAACGACTGTGAGGAAGCCTACATAAAAAAGAAAATTCACAGTTAATTTTTAAAGAATAAATAAAAAGATGTCAAAATACATTAGCCGAACCATTTACCAGATTATCAGTCAGCAATCAGAATGGGCCAGAGAGCAAAAATGCAGCTGTCTACTTTTCAGTACTCTTAATCTCCATCTACAAAACACAAATATGAAAACTGTACTTTTTGGCTTTGCTTTTGTAAGTTCAGACTTACTCAGTTGAATTAGACCGTGGCCTAAATCTTTTGCCTCTGCCTTTCTTTCTGTTTCCTCCTATATTACCTGAAAGAAATCAAAGGATAAAGACAGAGAGTAAAACAATTTAAAACTCACCTGCATCCCATGCCAAACTGTATATTCTTTTTGCATCCATAGCAAAAGACTTGTTACCTCAATAGCTTTAACCATTTAAATGTCACAGGTCAGTCTCTCTCGATTTACCTCAGACTCTTAGGTGAGCTTTCTCTACTTTTTGCTGCAAACGTGCAGAGCAAAAAATCCTTAATTTCAGCTTTCATTTGACAAAATCACTACACTTCAAGAAAACCACTAAACACTGCCTGATAAAATCACAGAATCTGGCAAGACTGAACGGACTTCTTTTTCTTCTTCAAGTTAGCTCACACTGGAGGAATGGGAGAAATTAAATGTCATTTCTATGTGACAAAGCACTGTCTAAAAAAAAGGCACTTGTGTAGGGTGCTGTTAAATCCTAATTCCAGGTTAATAACAAAAAGCACAATTTTAAGGAGTCATGCTGCTGTCTCATGATCAGCTAAACTTCCAGCAGAGCAGCAATGGTCCGTAGGCTGGTTTCCACTGTGGTCAGCACAGTGGTTCACACTTACCTTGCCAAGAATTACTCCTAGGCCTCCCATTTTCACAAATGTCTGAAATATGTTTTGTGTCTGGGATCCTTTCACTCCAGGAATGAGATAATCCATTTGACCTGGAATAGGAGGGCTCAGATGCGGTTATTGTTAAGGGTATTGTCTCACATCATGTTAACTCAGTGCTTCAGTCACATTCCCGAGGCCAGTGACAAAACACAGCCTAAGGTCTGTCTGCACTAGCAGAGCCTCCAGGATTTCTGATTAAACCCTGCAATTACGCTTTGCAGTTGTCTCTGCAGAGGTTTGGTGTGCCCACGTTCAAGAGCCAGGCTTCAGCAGTGCTTTCTCACTTGTTGTCTGTGGAATGCACAAACACCAGCACACACCAAATTTCCTTTGGATTTGCAGCTCTGCCCTGGCTCCTAGATGGAAGATGCTCTTCCAACTGTGTTCATCTCAAGGTTTTTTATCTTGCAGTCAAGCATATCCCACTTGACGGCTGCCTACTCCCTCCTTGTGCTGCTGCAGGAAAGCTTGGACAGCTTACCTCACCCCACTGCTACCAGTCTCGGGGACTCAGGAGTCTGTGATAAGTATCCTCCCACCCAGAGCTGGTAGTACCAGGGGAGAGGTAACTCTGCCTCATTTTGGATAATTTTTAATTTTTATAATATTTTATTAGTCAATTGCTGCAGTGTATACTTCTAATGCTAAACTCAAAGCCAAAAACAGTCTTAATATCGAGGTGCTCGGTGCAAACTGAAGTTTTTGTTTCCTCTTGTATTCCCTCTAAGAGCCAGAGATGTGTATTGGCAATATCCAACCTGTGCGGTTTTGCAATAGGCTCCCTCTTGTTGAACTAGAGCTGCTGCTCAGCTGTTTGCCATCAGATCTACAATTATTTCCAAAAGAGAAGAGGAAGTTGAAAAACTCACAATAGATGGCTTACTTATTAAAAAGAAGTTTTGCTTAAAGGAACTATTTCTGTAGTTTTTAAGTCTGGATACTCTTGCATTTTTCAGTCTCTGTTTTCCTTGGAGGGCAGGCATCTGAGAGATGCTCATCAGTTACCAAAAAAACAAGCTAATCACAGCCACAGTGAAGTACACTCAGGGTTTCATTAATTGAAACTTAATTACAGAGTGAAAGGTCTGAGAACCAACAGATCCACTGACAGATTTTTAAACATTTTCTCCCCCTCACAGTCTATTTTCAGGTTCAGGAATATCTTGCTATATACCGCTTTTGGTGTTTGCTATTTCATAACAGCAAGAGTTATCATAAAGTTACATCTTAATCCTTGAAAACCCTCTGAATCCAAATAATATTTCATAGTGCTTTCCAGCATGGAGAAGCCCAGGCAGCTAACAGCCCAGCCACTCTAACATCTCCCAGGAGATGCCATCCATACCGGCACACAGAGCAAATCAAAACCAGCTCAGAAGGTAGGAAATAGCACTCTGGGCATTAAAATGGAAGGACTATGTCAGCTGTATCACAATGTCAATGGAATATTTGTCAGACTTACTTCTCCAGACTTGACAGTGGCACAACATACCTGAACTGGTGGTGGGGAACAACAAAACTCTCTAGTACAGACAGACCTTAGAATCCATTGGTTTTTTGGAACAAATAATAAACAGAGACATATGAAATAAATGAAGAATGAAAAGAAACATAGATTCTGAATGAAAGAAGAAACACATTAAGTTACATTCATTTAAAAAGAAATTTTTTCTTAACCAGTATTTGAACCTGATACACAAAACTATGAAAACTTGCTTTCCCAAGACTTTCTTCAAAATTTTATCCAAATGAAAAAAAATCTCCAACACAAACAGTGATTCATTTAAGATTAATGTTTGTTTCCTGAAAAAAAAAAATAATGTATCACCCACATATCTAAAAACTGCATTTAAAAATTAGAAATCATTAATTAATCACTACTAGAGTTTTCCTAATAGCATATTCATTAGAACAAACTGAATGAAGTTGCAATAGGATCAAGTGGCTATGCCAAAATGTGTCCCTTCCATACATTCCTCTTTACTTTCATTGAAATAACAGCAAAGAAAACAGCTTCATCAACTGTTATAGGCTGCTTAGTGAGACAAAAATTGAGAATTGCAGTTTTCCTATGAAGCAGTTCAGGACTGTCAATTCCTCCTAGGACACAGTGCTTCTCACAATTTTTTTTACAGCGTTAGCTGGAGATTTTCATAATTACAGGATCTCTAACTGCAGAGGGGTGGGGAGCATCATGACCTTAGCAAATATAAATGATTCTCAATGTTTTTCAATGAATTTTCCATTTTAAAACTTTGGAAGTTTTAAGTAACTGTAACAATAACAGAATTAATGAAATCAGATCAAGGACAAAATCTGATTCTCTCATGATAACAAACCAAAAACTACAGAAAGTCTTTGTAGAATTATTTTCTAAAATAACACTTGGTGACCATTTAGTATACTAGTCTACTAAGTGGAATAAAATGCAAGCACTATCATCTTTAATAAGAGACAGTAGAAGTCTAGGTCAACACAGTGAATTAATGACACTGACAAATAAAGATATAAAAATAACATTTATATTTAACATTTTATGTTTATAACCATTATTGAAGCAAGACAGTGTTCCTTTCCTTTGATTACATGACCATGAGTAAAAAAGTTGTGGATTTTTTATTTAATTTTTTTTCAGCCAGTAATTATTCTGCAGTCTGGTTGAAAATAATTCTCAAGGTAGGAAGACGATGAAAATTTGATTAAACAAAAATTTGTTCACAATGCAGAACTTTTTTATTCCAGCCTAATCATAATAATTAGTAGCTCAGGACATTAGAGAAAAAATCAGTAATCAAAGCAAAAAGGATGCTATTTCAAACACTCCACAAAGAAAGAAGAAAGAATCAAACCTGCTGCAAAACAATGAAATGTTCTGACTAATGGAATAATGGGTGATGGAACAGGTAGAAATCTGAAAATGCGACAGAAAAGCAGACCTCTTCTTAGAACTAGATGCAGAGTTTGTGCTGACTCCAGGAGGCATGTCGCTATAAAAAGAGTCGGCCTCTCCCGGCTTTTTTACATAATCTCCCTGGGGTATTTGTCTAAAGTATAATAAATATTGCAGAGTCAGAAAACATGACAGGAACTGGCACACACACAAACATGCATGAACATTAGTTTAAAAGAAAGAGGTAAGGATAGCAATCCTTGAGGAAACCCATTAACCACACACAATAAGGCTACTAATACATAATGCAACCATCTGAGAGAAAACTCCCACGCGCTTCTGTTAAGTGCAGAAAAGTGGATTATGTGGTTTTGATAAGGGAAAACAAGGAGCATTTCACAGGTAAATCCTGATCACAACTTTCAAAGTGAACAGTTTGTGTTTCTTGAGACACTGGATAACCAGTTCAGACATTTCAAATGGCTCATCATGCTGGTTGCAAAAAGCACTCCCAGATGCAGCACCAGTACTGAGCCTGAGCTGACTACATGCCTGCATCAAAAAGGAATTCAAGAAAAGCAAATGTTTTTTCCTTCTCAGGTAGACACTTTCCATTTAACTTTTGTGATGATTATTGATCTAAAGAATAGCAACCTGTTGAGTTATTTAAACCTCAGGAGGATAAAAACCTCCAGTTTTTTTAACTGATTTCTTGTGCAGGGGAACTAACAGCAGTGTCAGAGATTCTCACCTACTCCTGCTTACCACAGTAGACTCAATCTGCCAAGACACACAAAAATAATGTCACATGTATCTGATAACAGGCTATCCTTTTCCAGTATGAGAGGCTTGGTTATGGTGCATAAAACTATCTATGCATTAGAAAGTTCTAATCAAGTTATGCAACATTTTTGTAGTTGGTGAATTCATCCCCAGTTGAAAAAACCTGCCATACAAATATCCAGTTATAGTTCCATTACGTTGAAAAATCCTCCCAAGTACAAGTAGCTACTCTGAAAGCTGGCTATTTCATAGTATCATCAACTTAAGCATCTGTTCAGCCTTGCACTCTCCAAGGCCGTTTTGTTTCAGTCTGCCCCTATTAAGATGCACATTTATTGGGTGGATTCACATTCAGATTGTATCCAACTACAGACCTGAACTGCGATCTCTCCATTCCATATCTGAATTTCTAATGCTCCTAAAATATTTCAAGTATATAACTACACAGCACATAAATCATTAGTATAATGCAGCACTTCCACACTCCATCTTCTAACACATTTCAAGTTTCATTTCTCATCCCATTCTTCAGCCGGTACATGCATGTGTTTAGAGTTGGCTCGGTGTGGGCAGCTCTGCTCCCCAGGGTTCCTCTAGCAAACTGCTCTCTTGCTACTCCATCAGATATAACTTCTCCCATATAGCTGTGCCCTTTACAGCCACACCATCCCAGCTGGCAGAATCCTTGCTAATTGGCTCTTCTTGCTACTTTCAGTTTACTTGCTTCAGTTGCTTACTGCTACCAAGTATCATCCCTTATGTAATGCTCAAAAATATCATAATGGCTTGTTTTCCTCTTCACTTAAGGAGTAATCATAAACAATAAAAAATTAGTAATTAAAAAAAAAAGACAGCCTGGACAATCTGGTGGATGTCTTCTTTTTCCATTTCTGGAGCACTCCTTGTACTTATCCAAAATTATCAACATTATTCTATTCAGAAGTCAGCCTACAGAACTTCATTTTCTGCATGAAGGAGATTTAGTTACTGAGTATCTTCATCATCCTTAAAGTGGCAGAGCCCTCCATTACCTTCAGAAGCCTCAGTTTATGCTGGTTTCCACTCTGCCCATGCCCATAGACACAGCAGATTGAGTATGCAGACTGACTGCATAACTCACAGCTCTCTGGCCATAAACTAATTTCTGGAGATCAGGATATCTGAAAAATTCTCTAATATTCCAAGGCAAACATACAGGGATGGTCTCCTTCTCTGCTTTGAGGTTTTGTCTGCTCTGTTGTCAGCCAATACTGAAACATCCACAGTAGAGCGACCTGATGGCCATGTTAATCTGCACTTAGAGATACATCACACTCCACTAAGCAGCACCAAACCCTTAAATTCTGCCATCCTTGTGCCGGGTGGCATTTCCTACCCATCAACCTCTGCATAAGGCTTGACTTTGCCCTTTTCCTGTTACTGCACCTGTCACCAATCTGACCTTGTAGCACACAACCAGCACTTGGCAATGCTTTTTTGCTTTCACAAGTATTTTGAGCCTGGCAGAGAAAGCGCTACACAAGGAGAAATGGAGAACAAGCACAACGGGTAGCAGCAACAAACAAAGCAGCAGCTTGGACTAGAAGGCAATGGTACAGGCAGAAAACAGGGGAATTTGAGAAACCCTCTTATCTTTGGTGGACTGGGAGAGGAAGGAGCCAACTCCTTCCCAGAAGACCCATCTGCCAGGCAGATGTCTGATCAAAAGGGAGGTGGTCTTCTAGGAGCCAAACACAAGTCACTAGGAACAGTTTGGGTTTTTGCACAAGCTTGAAATGATGAAAGCTCAGCCCTGTGCTGAAGACAGTACCATGCTTTAGCTACAACATCAACCGAACAGGGTGACGGGAAAGAATGGGCTCTTCATTCACATAGCAAGTTAACTGCATTGTATTTTTAACTGCAAAGAAGCTCCAGTAATGAATTTGTCTCAAAAGGCTCCTGAACATCATGCTAATATTAATTATTCAATTCCTAGAACTGAACACTCCTCCCAAGAACACTTTCATCTCTAATAGCCAATTTTCAGTCTCGCTTATCAGAAATATTCTCCTGTTTTACTAAATAAAATAGTCTATTGCAGAAGTAAACATTATTTTTGCTACTGAGTCCAGTAAAATCAGGATTTGAAGCAATTTATTTATAGAATAAATACCAATTTCATATGCTCAAGCGAATATTATTTAAAATATAATAATTCATCACTATATTTTCTTTAGAGCATGTATATGAACAAGAGTAAAGAAACGCTATTTTCAGAGCTTTCTAAGATACTTTCCATTACTTTTATCACATACCTCTGTCTTCTGTAGTTTCTTTCCATATAAAGAGAAGAGAAAGAAAGAAGAATGAGTTACTAGTATACAAGTCAGTAAGAGAAAAAAAAATGTAACAAGAAGAGCAATGTATACAGAATGAAATTCTAGTTCAAAATATTTCTACAAAAACACTTCTCAAATAAACATACCTAAAAAACTATTAAATCAGAATAACCTAGAAAAATCATGATGATGGCCAAAGTCAGTGCTTGAGTTGGAGACCCAGTTCATGATGGGTTTATCTATTGTGAAGCTGCTAGTGAAAGATGCACTCTTGCTCTCCACCTCCAAAAACTAATCCTACTGGCTAGATCTGATCTCAAACTGAGCCCTTAGTTTTTGGACTTTTACACAAAAGAGAAGTCCAGATTTTCAGATGCTGCCAGAAACTGAGAGTAATATACAAAGACAACATAACCTACCTTTTTATTATCCTAATCTTCATGCTTTTTTCCAAATGCTTGTTTCCTCACCTATATCTGAGCTGTCCTCAGCCTACCACAGCCTAGCAGATCAGCAGGGGATGTGCCAGTTTGTTATGCCAAACCACTGGGGCCATGTCCCAGCTACAGCACTGTCTGCAGCTGAACCTACCCTGCCCTCCAAGCACACCAAGGACTCAGAGAGGAAGGACCTCAAGAGCCACTCTCACCCAAACAGAGGATAAAGTTAGTACCTTGAATCTTTTTCTATTACAAGCAAAGAACCATAAATCCCTCTACTTTTAGAAAAAATCCACAAAAGAAGAAAAACAAAAAAAGACCACTCAGGCTGCCATAAAGAATTTTGCCTCTCAGTGAGCACTGACAGCTCTACACCAGGAGAGAACTTTCACTTTATTTGCAAATTACAGATTTTTCTGACCTAAAAATGTGCCTGAATAAATTTCAGCTTAAACTGACTAAATTAAACATCTGTTTAAGGAAGCATATGGTTAAATGCTTTACTGAAAGCAAATCTTGTTAAATTTACTTCATTTTAAGGAAAAATTGATAATTGAATCAGACTGCATTCTTTTTATTTCCTTTGTCAGATACAGTAAAAATTATAATCTGATCATTTACAAAAAAAAACCAAACAAACAAACAAAACAAAAACAAACAAACAAACAAAAAACCACACCAAAAAAAACCTACACAAAAATGCCAAAATGAGCAATAAATTTCAAACCTGGATCAAGCTCTCCAAAAACACATACAAATCAAAGAAGTGCTTGAAAAATGTTAGTATTATAAAAATGTCCCTGTATAAATATTATTGAAGTAGGATTTTTTTAGATTGTTATTTTCATAACATAATTGGCTATCAGATGAAATAAACACATTTCTTTACTCTATTAAGAAGAACAAAACTTACTTACTTGTAACCCCAACCAGTTATTCCTAAAACGAGAGCCAACACTAAAATGGTGCCAGCAATAGCCCCTATTATTATATTTGTGCTAACCACACCTGGAAACACAAGAAAGAGGGAAAAATATACAGTGTTTTAGGAGACGAATACACAAAACCAGTAAATGCATCATCTTTCAAAAACCTGCTTGAACAACTTGTACTAGGCTGATTAATTGTAAGCAGTGATATAATCTTGAAGTATAGCATGGACATAAGAGATCACCTGTATATCAAGCTTTGACCTCTGTGTCTAATCCCTTAACTGAACACTTGCTACATGGGAAAGTCATGTCAGGTACATCAATACAATGTTATCAATATTAAACTGCTGTGGCTTACATCCTTACAATCTGCCTGGCAAATACATGCTTACATTGCAATAAAAGTGACTATTTGGTTTTGTTCACATAGCTGAGTAAATTAACCAAAAGACGTATTCTGAAAGATGGCAAACTGTCCCCCCTACGAGGATTTATAATTCCAAACATTTACATGCTCTTTTTTCCATAATATATCTTCCTCTTGTATGCAAGCCTAAAGCCAAATAAAAACTTTCATCCAAAAAATGTAAAAGCTAAAAATTTGTGTGCTAACACACTGGGCACTGGTCACGTAATAAAATATTTACACTACAAATAAAAACCAACATAACACGACCTTTCCCTCTGGATATGAAAAGCCCCATAACTTTTCTCCTCGTCCTGATCCACTAATACATGTAATAAGGCCACTCAGATGTTTGGGACAGGCAAGGTATAATCGCACACGCTGGTACCAGTTCCAAAAGATGTGCTTGTGACCAGCACCATTCACATCCAAATCCAGGTCTGAGGCCTCATTTACAGGCACTGAGTGCTTCTGCTGTGGGAGGAAGAGAGAGGAACAAGGCTCCTAATGGTGCAGCATGTTGTATGCTAACTGAAAGAGTAGGAGACCTAGTTTTGCTTAATGAACCTTCCTCAAATCCAACATTTTTCAGTTATTGGTAAAAGTTATAACAACATACCCTTATTGATGGCATCTTTATCAAAAAAGAGATAATCTTTGATGCGAGAACTGCAGTCATCTCCTCCCCAGAATCGGTCACAGACACACTTTATTTCATTGCTACAAACCTGCAGCCAGAAAAAAATCAGAAAATTAATCCATTCCCATAATTAATACATAAAGTATAGGTACAGTGATAAAGCACTGATGTTGACTGCCCACAAAATTTTACAAAAAAAATTTTAATATATAGCGATTTTAATTTATGTATTAGATATAAATGTATTAAATGTACTATTACATTTTATATAAATAGAAGTAATATGTATTAAGTACATTAATATCTTTTAATGTAATCTATATTTAATAGAGCCATTTATAATTGCTTTGGGAGACTCTGACCTCAAGGACTTTTTTTTTTTACAAAACATGATGAAGTGGCTCATTTCAGATTAAAAAGGGAGTTTTAATACAGTGTACAAGACAAAAGACATTAAGAAAGAACAACTCCTTTGATCTCATCTCAGCCATAGGGACCTGGACACTGTTTCAAACTGTGAGGGACATAGGGACTTGCCAGGGCCATAGCAAAGCCACAGGCTGTGCACCAAGCAGAGCAGCTACCACTAGCCAAAAGCCAGTTCATTGCCTTCTCCTCCAGAGCAAAGCAACTCTCAGCCAACAAAATCCAACAACTTTATAAACCATCTTGGCTATTGACACAATAAGGAGGTAATTAAAAAGAATATCTGGAAAAACAGAAAATCAAGTTTCTCAATTCATAAAATCTTTGTATTTATTCTCCACTACATTGCCAGAAGAAATATCAATCAAGTTAGCAAAAGTGATAGTAAAAACACTGATTGATAAAATTTTTGTAAAATTAGTATGTATATACTTACACACATACACATAAAGATGCCTAGATGGGAATGCATTATGTTTACTTATGTGCCTCCTTTCTTTTTCCTTTTGATAAACTTCTCTGGCATAAGGACTTTTAGAGTCATACCGCTGGCTTCCTGAAAAGCCTGTACAGTCTGGTACACTACACAATGCCAGGCACTCAGCAAAAACAGTAAAAGGGATTAAAGAGTACAAGAACATACACCATGTCCTGAGCAAATCTGGCTGTCTGTAGTGCCTGGGCAGGTGCTGAAGTTGAAGGCCTCAGTGGGGAGGCAGCGATGGTCAAGGCACACCATGTTCGGCCCACAAGGTGTCCCGTTCTCTACGTAGCCCAGGTCCGTCTCCTCATCAAGCTTCACGTGGCCACCACTGCAAGACAACCAAGGGGATCTTGAAGACTTGTGCTGTGATTAGATGGGACTACTTGAGAAACTGGGTTCTGGGCTGCTGCCTTGATTTCTATCTGCGTTATACAACACACAAGACTAGGTAAGACTAAGTATTGGCTTAAGTTATCTCAGTCTCTAACATGAAACAAAGCAAAATATAGCATATCTAATCAAACAAATGTAATGGTGAAAACAAAGACCATTTTTCCTGTAAAAGAGCTAGAGTTAGACAAAACTCTGAGTTTACTTGTTTAGGACTTTATTTCATCTTACAGTTCTACGAAACTATGAAAATATACCATGTCTATAACTGGGATTCATCTAACATATAGCAACAAATTAAGCTGCCAGTTAGCTTTGGCAGTGCAGGCATATGTCTAAATATTTTAGGTACATTAAGTACTTTTACAAATAGTAAAGAATGTAAAATCAAAGGGTCTGAGAAGAACATTACATCTCTATGGGCAAAATTAACTACTGAACAGAAGGGACTGCAAAACAGCTGCACACCCCACATGCAGGTAATTTCCTGAAACTTAACAAAGGTTGAAATGGAATAATGGTTATGTGTTAACAGGGAAAAAACTTCACAGAAATAGTTTTTCTGCACTAAGGAATGAGAAATTGGATTTACTATGCAAGATGGATATTAATTTTTCTGTTTTCAGGATTTCCAAATACCTGCAATTGTAGACTCTTCCAAAGTGCAAGATTGATGTTGTGATTTCACCATCAAGCTCCCCAAGTCTGGGCACACTGGATATATTGGAGCACAGAAGGTATCCACAAAGCACATCCCTGCATTGAAAGAATAAAAAGATGCTCATAAAAAATAAAATTCAATTAAAATGGACAATCAAAAATACAAGGCTTTCTTCACTTTCTTGGTTACATATTTGTTATTCCTTTTTTCTCCCACTGACAATAACTCCCATGTGGTTCCAAAGAAAATTTTTCTCCTTAAGCTTAGATTGGGAAAAATCTTTATTTTATTATGCACTATCAAAAACGCTCTGAGTAATAGCAAGCAGGAAGCTGTCAAGAACAAACCACTGATTTACTATCCTATTAAACTGATTAAACTATCAAACTGATCTACTATCCTATTTAAATACAGTAACTGGTCCATGGAGGAGCAACAATAAATACTGATTTTAAATAAACTCTCATATGACACATATGCAAGGGAACTACAGACATGAAATTTAATTCAACTGTTGAAGGGACTTTATTTCTCATGTGTGGAGACTTTTGCACTGTCAGAATAGTAGGGTCTGGCATCTCACATATTACTGAATATTTTTTACTTATGAATTTGTAATGGAACAGGAGTAAGGTTATCAAATCTGCACAGAAAGGTGGGAAAAGACATAAGTTCACCAGTAGGCATAACTAGAATTCAAATGTCACTGACAGAATGAAGAAATCTGAAAAAAACAGTTTTATAAGGACTGGTGAGAGGTTCAGAAACAGAGAGAAACAATCAATTGCATAAGTAGAGAATGTGAAACAATGGTTTATGCATGAACCTGCAGGAATATATTTGGAAAGTTACAATACAATGAAAAGTGAACACAACTTAGCAATGCAATGGCACAGCATAAAAAGTGACCACATCAAGACGTGAAACCACAGGCTATGCTCCCCCTCACTGCTAAGCCTCACTGAGAGTACTAGGACCACTTTTGGTTCAAGTTCTCCCAAGCTCAGATAGTGCTCTCTTGTCAGAGATCATCTCTTCTCTACACTCTGCTTCCTCCAGGATTTCTTGCACAAAGGTCCACAGAAGACGGCCAGGAGAAATCTGATCCATACAGAGGCTTTTTGAGCCTCTTCATACTAGCTAAAGAAATGGATCAGGGATCAAAAAACTCATACTAATTGTTTTCTGAACAGATCAACTTACTGTTTATTGCACTGAATCCAAGACTCCTTGTCTCTTCCACAGTTTCCTTTCTCAGTTCCTTCAATATTCAGCTTCTCATAGCAGTACCTGTCAGCAGCCGTCACTTCTAAAAACAGAAACAAACCTCTTCTAAGATGATGATGGTTTATTGGTCAAAAATGTCCAGAAGACATTGAAATTAATTAATGAAGCCTAACAGAGCCTAATGAGTCTAAACTAAAGAGTATAGGCTCCCCAGATGATTATTAACGAGAACTTAAATTTCAAACTTCAGAGTAAACACCAGTAAGCTAACAAACACTACAGATAGAGCTGGAAAAGAGGATGGAAAGATAAAATGAAGGGGGGAGAGTGGGAGGGACATACAGTTCTAGATGTTTTCAATGGTTCTCAATATGTCTCTTCCATAATTTTTTCTAGCTACAATACCCTTTCAAGCCACATGAATTACAACCAACATAGAAACAGTAACATTCACTCACTTTCACCCCAGATATATTTACATTGCCGGTCCCTGGTTTTACATCTTCCTCCAAAGCAAATACCCTAAAAAGAAAGAAGAAAGTACTGAAAAGGTTTCAAATCATTCGATTTTCAAAAGAACCTTATTTTTTACTATACAGATTTGTCACATGCTTTCTACTGAGGTAGCTAATATGTAATTCTACCTTTTTTTCATTCAAAATATGACTAGCTCATGAATGTTGGCAGAACTGTTCCAGGTGACTTCCAAAGATATTAAAACAAAATCTATAAAAAGTCATTTACAACAGCAGAAAGAACGTAAAACAAACTGAAGTGCTAATTACCTGTTTGTTATCACATGAATATCCATCCATTTTATGAATATTAGGAGAACACTACAGAAATATAAAATAAGCAATAGATCATAGATCAGACAAGCATGAAAGTCAAGTATCCAACAAAAGTAATATGAAAAATTATTTCAGTATCATGCTGGTTTTTTCAGTATCAACAGGTTTAACACAATTTTTATAGACCTTACTTTACAAAACAGTAACATTCAGTAACATTCATAGTGATTGTAACAAAACAGTAACATTCATAGTGATTGCGAGACTACATGTGGGATTTTTAATCCTTGGATAGAAGAAACAAAAACCACCTGACTAGAATTTCCTGTGCAGTTCTCTGCAATATCACAATCATTCACCGCTTCTCGACACAGAACTCCTTTAGGTTCAAACTGGAACAAAAAAGGACAGAAAATTAGTGTCTTCATTTCTCCATATCTTGCCTTAAATGCAATGTTTCCTTATAGCTTTATCTCAAATAAAAAATGGGAAATATTCATGCGCTAACTGAAGTGGAAAGACTTTCCTTTCTGTAGTGTGATTGCTGCACCACTCAAGCCTTTTAGTGGTACAAGTCATACCACTCTCTGAGGCACCCCCTCCCAAGTGTATCAAGTGTGGGACCAAGCAGGAGAAGTGCTCTCCTGGGGCACAGAACCCCAGGGATTTATCAAACCAATACCACAGTGGCTTACAGCATTATCCTGACAAGGTCATTGTGCCTTTGTATGACTATTTTACTCTTCTTCATAATACAAAAAGAGTGATCCCGATCTTCTCTCTAAGGGTGAAGAACACCACAGAGCTCCATGGATGAACACTTTGGCTATCATATCCCCCCACTGTTGTTGTAGAATGGAAACTATTACTAAATGTACTGAATTCTGTATAGTTGGACACAATTTTCCAAGTGACCGTATTTTTTTCAATGTGCTAAGTCTCAAGACCTGGAAAAGCAGGAAGACACCCCATTTATGACAATTGGTAGTGCTTCTGGTCATGGACATACTACAGATGCCTTATTTCTTCCTGAAAGTTTCCCTAACTCTGTGATACCCAGTTCATTTTGCAGCTCTGTGAGTTTTCCTTTTTTTTTTGGATCTGCACACATATACATTTTGGTGGGGAAAACTGATAACTTCACAGCTGGTGCCAAGGGGCACATTCAGTGGAAGAGCTAGACTAGGGTACTTCATGGGCCTTCAGCTTCTTTTTCCTACCAGTCTCTGGAAAAAACACAGACAAGAACGTTGTCAGAGACATTATAGGATGCTGGGATGTACATGCACCATGTCCTTCAGTCCTGCTTTCAGGTAGGGTATTACAGGGGAAGGTAACTCTAAGTTTGGGAACTTTTATATATGGTCTTTTGAGCTGTCCTGATTAGCACCTCCTGGGGATACCTGTTCTGCAAAATTCTACTTTTCTGTTCACTTGCTCACTCTTGCACTCTCTATGTAAATAAAACCTTGTCTTCTTTGCAAAAATAAGGTAGGTATTCAGAAGCTTAGTTTTGTTCTGATAGTCTTTAATGTACTGCCTATGTGACTTGGATTCTTGAACAAAATTCACCCACACTGGCAATCTGCTGATTTTTTTTATATATTGCATTAAAAAAAGGAATGTGCTAAGGGAAATGTGATCTGTTCCAGCATAATCTGTGCTTTTTCTTTTTTTAACATTAGGATGAACAAAAAGCCAAGAATGTGCTCCACAGTTATTACTAATGATCCTCCCAAGGAAATGAAACCATCAAATGTGCATAGACAAAGATAAAAATATCACACATAGTACACCAGAGTTTTAATTACATTAATACTAATTATTCTTATTAATAAATGAGTATAAACAACTATTTGAAGTCATATTTAGCTGGGCTCTCTTACAGCCAAGATCTGGTTAAACCTCCTTTTACTATTTACTGATATATCAGGAAGAATACCTTACAGTTTACATAGGGCTTGGTTTCCTTTACTCAATGGCATTTCAGTCAATCCAAACATAAGGAGACACAGGCAGACCAAACTGAAACTGAATTCATGTGTCTTTTAGATGAACCCTTCTGAACAATTCTGCTAGCTGTGCTTTTGGTTTTGTTACTGTATCCTTTTCTCAGACCCTCTGTGGTACAATTTTACCATTTAGTCTCATGGGGCAAATCCAGAGCAGCATGTATGGCATCAGGAATGGCACAAGGACATCTAATGAAATCTCATGGAACTTCAATCTGATTAAAACTTATCTGAAACTTGAAGGATTTAATTTACCTCCGCATTTGATGACAGTCCCTGGCCCAAGAAGCCAAGCCTAAAAGACAGAGTATAGCCCCAGACAAATCAGATTTCAGCCAATTTTAAAAGGCAAGCTTTCAGAAGGGTGATCACAAGGTCTGGAAGGGAAAACACACATGCTGTGGTGCCTGCATCCACCTGGATGCTTTCCCACCAGGATGCTGCAGTGAAGGTCACTGCCCTTACCCGGCACTTCCGACAGCAAAGCCCGTTGCTGCACTGGGAACCCGCTGTCAGGGTGCAAGTGTTGCAGCACTCTCCTCCTTCCCTGGCACACTCCTGAGGAACACACACACTTATAACAGAATACATGGGAAAAGCACATGAGCCCCAAGCTCTCTTATTACTTCTTGTCTTAGCATGCTACCTGAACGGATTTTTAATCGGGTTTTTAGGCACCTGGAAGAAGAAACAGGCATGCACTTGTGGGGCATGAAACTGCTGTTTCCTATGCAATATAGAAAATAATTTTTCTAACTTCATATTGTCAATTAACAAATACTGATATTTTAGCACTGAACAGAGTCATGTTCACATCTAGGAAAATACTTTCTTTAACATCTTTGAAGGCCTGATTCTGCACAGGAAGCTATTACTAATACTATTATTATTCTTCAAAATTTATGTGGTGATAAAATAGAAAAGCTGCCCCACATTGTGTTAAACATGATGGAAAATGTAAGAAATTTTTAATTCTTTGGCACAGGACCTTTGCATTGCTTGTCCTCCCCCACTTATTGTTAATGGCAGCAACGGGCAGCACCAAGTCTTGGAGAATCTAGTTGCTAGTTTCAAAAGCATTGCACTTACCGCTACTGTCCCACAGTCACACTCTTCTCCATCTTCCACAAAGCCATTGCCACATTCTGGAGGATCCAGAAGCTGCAGGGCAAATTCAGAAATCAAAGGGCATGTCTCTCCTGAGGGAATCATTGTCATATTTACTCTGTGCAACATGGCTTTTTACCTAGCACTCTAAATTTATTAACTGAAAAAACAGTATCCAGTCTGAAACAGACTAAAAGGACACAACTGAGGTGTACCAAGAATGAACGCTGCTTCAAATTAATTCAGCAATACTGCCCAGTAACACAGTAACTTCTGTGTATAAGTCTCAGTTTTACAGCAAATTCAGTTTGAGCAGAAATTACAATGAAAATCAAAAGATGTGACAATAAAAGAAGAAAATTAAAACAATATGATGTTTTCATAATCTTCATAGTGGCTGCAATTGCTGTTGTTCTGAAATTCAAGTGATGAGGGCTCAAAGGTTAAAGCCTGCACTGTAAGCTCAGAAGAAAACCCACAAAAAATTTCTCCTTTGGTAGTAGGTGGCTTAGAAAGGCATGGAAAGTCAAGAGGTTGGGTTTCTTTGTCAGCTTTTATTGTAGCTGGACTTTTCTTTCCCTTTTTCTCTGCCACAGTTGGGAACTTGCAGCAGTTTTTTATAAGCATGTATCGCATAAGGGAGATGAGGAAGTATGGTTGGTGAGACTTCCTCCCTTTCCTTTCAGTCTTCCCACTGAACTGTAACTTAAAATATCTAAATCTGTATATCTGTGTGCTATACTCTCTTCTAATGAACACTTAGACACTTATATTCTGTTCTTTCCAGTTTCAATAAAATTACAACACATAATTCTTCTAAAAGAAAACAAATAAGAAGGCATAGAAGTGTGTCACCAGATTAAAATTTTGCAAATTGTCCTCTAAGTTCTCCAATTAAAATGGGATCATTCCAAAAACCACTCTACTTAGGAGCCATCTGCACAAGTACATCATTCATGGTGTAGAGTGCATTTCTCTCCACCTGCTGCCTCTCTGTCAGTAGACCACAGGATGGAGCATCACCCCTCACAATTTCACTGCGCCACAAACCACAGCCTGGCACAGGCTGATGTGCTATTATTAGATCCCCCTACTGAAATGGAAATTTGACTGCAGCATGAAGAAATTCTATATGCATATGTAGAATTTAACATAAAATGTATGCAAGCAATAATCTTTTAGAGTTACTAAAGAGTTGTTAAAACTGTTTGTTTCCTATGTATTTTTCCAGACATCTTAACTTCTTCCTTATCTCTAGATGGGCTGCACAACAGAGACAAGGAGACTGCAGTAACAGAGTATCCTGCCTTGAAAAGGCCTTGAGGGGAAGTCGTATGAGGAGTGGTTGAGGTCACTTGGTCTGTTCAAGCCTGGAGAAGAGGAAACTGAGAGGAGACCTCATTGCAGTTACAACTTCCTTGTGAGGGGAAGACGAGGGACAGGCACTGATCTCTTCCCTGTGGTGACCAGTGACAAGATCTAAAGGAAGAGCCTGAAGTTGTGTCAGGGGAGGTTTTGGTTGGATCTTAGAAAAAGGTTCTTCACTCAGAGGGTGGTTGGGCACTGGAACAGACTCCCCAGGGCAGTCGTCACAGCACCAAGCCTGACAGAGTTCAGGAAGTGCTTGGATGATACTCTCAGGCACATGGTATGACTCTTGGGATCATGGTATGGTTCCTGTTCAGGGCTAAGGGTTGGACTCGATTATCCTTCCAACTAGGTATAATCTGTGATTCTGTGAAAATATTGGGCCAATTTGCTACAGTATATAGGGACAGCTAAGTATGAAATTGAAGAAAAAAAAAAACACATTAAGAGAAAATTGCATATCTTTTCCCCAAATTTATATTATTCATCCATTCCTTTGAAAAGCACATATGTTCAATCTGCTTCAGCAGTCATTGATGTAATTTTTAGGATTGTAACTGATTTAACAGTGGAGCACTGTCAAACACTGCATCTTGTCACATCAGCTTTCCTTAATGTTGTAATTCCTGAAAAGCAAAAGTAAGTTTGTGTTTCACCACCCTTACTAGGAAATACGTCTTTGACAGCTTTGTGAATTAGACAGACATTCATTGACAACACCTTTAAACAAACCCAACCACAACATATAAAAGAGTGTGAATCACCATGGCTTCCACATCTAAATTCCACATTTTTGCATGCCATTAGAAATAAATTGTAAATACTGTCAAACTAAACTGGAGCAGGGCAATAGTTTTTGTTGTGTTTTTTTTTTTCAAATGACAGACTAAATCACTAAATAATCACTAAAACAAGATCACAGAATCATAGAAGCAACCAGGTTGGAAAAGACCACTGAGATCATCAAGTCAAACCCTTGATCCAACACTACAGTGGTTACTAGACCATGGTATTAAGTGCCATATCCAGTCTCATCTTAAAAACCTCCAGGGACGATGAATCCACCACTTCCCTGGGCAGTCCATTCCAATGTCTGATCACTCTCTCTGTAAAAAATTTCCTCCTAATATCCAACCTAGACCTCCCCTGGCAGAGCATAAGCCTGTGCCCTCTTGTCCTATTGCTGATTGCCTGGGAGAAGAGACCAACCCCCATCTGGCTACAACCTCCTCTCAGGTAGTTGTAGAGAGTGATGAGGTCTCCCCTGAGCCTCCTGTTCTCCAGACTAAACAACCCCAGCTCCCTCAGCCTCTCCTCATAGGACTTGTGCTTGGGATCAAGTGAGACACATTACACTATGTAAACAATTCACTCAGCAAAGAAATAAAACCACCAGTATTTCTCTCCACCCTTAACAAACTTTTAAAATGCAGCTACATTCCAAATTAGAAATCCTACATCTTATTAATGAATTACAGTGCTTTCTCTCCACTTTTAATAATACATTATTTCATGAAAAGAGACCTTTAGGATAAAAGCAGGCTCAGCTTGTCCAGATTTGATGCCTTCTCTTTCCCTTTCTAACATTTATTGAAACTCTGTGGTTGTCAAAGAATGCACTTTTTCTCAGGTGCACTCGAAGGAACGTGCATCACTCCTGAACTGACTTTTTTCTCTTTTACATCTATGACCACCTCAATTATCAAGTCTTTTTTCCACACTTTCTCCCTTAGCCTCTTTCCTCTGCTTGTTGAAAGAAAGCCATTAAGTCGAGGTTAACATTAATTACATACAGAAAAGAGTCAATACCATTATCCTGCTTGCTTCACATTTTAACACATGCTTCAGTAAACAGACCAGGAATATACTGAAACACTGCTGCAAATCCTCCATTGCAGAAGCCCTTGCATCTTGGCTGGAGTTTCTTTAGCCTTGCTTTGTATTTACCTCCCTTAAATGTCTGGTGGTAGGGCGATGCACCCCCTGCAGAGGCTACAGAAGTCATGTCTTCATCTTGGGACAGATGTGAAATAAAAACGATCCAACTTCAGACTCCAGAGATTTGTACCAAAAGACATTCAGTGTAAATCAGAACTCAAGCTGTGCAAAAGTTTACCAAGACACTTGAAGCCTCAGTACATACAGTCAGTTGTAATATATAACCTAATACAATACAATAATATAATACAAATATATAATACAAAGATGTGTTGTATTTACAATATTCAGAACAAATTGCACGAGGCGTGGTTCTAGATCAAAGGCTGTGGCAACTCTGTTGTACGTGAAACCACTTTATTAAAAATTTATTTAAATATGATTTCTAAACTACAATGAACTAAAATAATCTACTTAGATCCATATGTTACCACAATAGTTAGAACTTAGAAAAAAATACAGAAATAGAGAAATTACAGGTGTTTTTTCCAATATTATAATTTTCATTTTTCTTGGTTTCATCTAAATTAGCAATAGAATAGAAATAATACTCAACAATAAGGTAATGCTTACTTTGGTTGGTTTATTGAAAAGGCAGGCGCCACCTCCACTGTTTAAAAATTCATGATACTCTTCAATATCACACTCAGAGAACTTGCTTGGAAGATAGTACCTGACAGAAATAAGGTAGCAGGATTACTTTCTCTAGTGCTTTTTACACTGTATTTTCTTTTTTCAAAATAGGAGAAATATAGTGTTATACTTTAGAAAAAGTATAAAAGCATGCTGTTCAGAGTCAAAGTGACTTTTTATAAGTCTATCTAGTTGGAAATCCTTTCAGTTAATAACAAGGAAATTTCAACAATGACATAGAGCTCATGGAAAATGAGAGCTTTAGAACATTTCACTAAACTTTTACATGTCAAACACCACAAGTCTTATTATACAGTGTGTAGTTCTCACAAGTGTGACTTGTTCCACTAACAGGCCTGATCTCAGAAATATATTCATTTCCCATACATACTGCAAGAGACAAAGACTGATCCTACTTTCTTTCCCTCTTAGAGGAAATTGCTCTCCTGGCCCACAGAATTTTTATGTAATAGCATTATGCCCTTTTATTATGTTTCTAACAAACACCACCTAACATTTCAGCTTCCCCCTATCGTGTGTCCCACTCAGTAAATTTCAACTGAGTACAGAGAGCCAACCTGAGACACACCTAAAAACCATATGAATCTCTGCATGGATCCTTTCCACAGGGAAATAAGTTTTCTCAAAGCAACTTCAGTGATCTTTATATTCAGGTGAGTAGTCATGAAAGTACTTATGCTTCAAGCAGATTGTGGAGTCTCAAGGGCTTTCCTCTATCAGCTTATCACACGATAAAAAAAATATTAGCCAAAGTGTTATCCTGCATTGCCCAGAGTGATAACTGTCCCTTTCCATCCCTACTGTTTATAACTTAGGTCTAAACACTACACAGATTGTGGAATTCACGAACATTCATCAGTAAACTAGATAAATAAAAGGCTTTTTTGTGTCCCTAATTATTTGAAAGGTTTGAACTTCAGATAAAGAATTTTAAGGCCCTTAGATAAGAAAACACTTTTATAAGAATCAATAAGGCTTCTCTGGTTTGATTTTTAATATACTAAAATCAGAAAAATCCTACCTAACGTTTTCAGGTATATCAAGGTGAAAAATGCACACATTCACACTTTCAAAAAGCTTCGAACAAAATACACTTCTTTGTTCAAAATTTTTCTGACCACAAGGCTATTGTGAAAATTTGCAGATCCACTTGAAATGAATTAAAAAACCTGGAGCACTGTCTACATCTAAAACTAGACTACAGTTTAACTTGTTCACATGATAAAAGACAAGCCTATAATAAAAATTAAGGCCTGTATACATATCTTAGAAGGTATCAAGTTTCAATCAGTAGCAAAAATTTGCTGATTTACTAGTTCTTAGATAAAATCTCTTCAGTGACATTACATGTGGGTATAAGCACACTCAGCTTCCAATGGGGGGCGCTTTTTTCTGACAATATCACACAACTTGAGAGATAAAAAAATGATAGATACAGATGAAAGATTCCAACAGAAACACTAAAAATGGGACATACTTCAGAAATCTGATCATAGTATTTCAAGAATTAGGGTGTGCCATTGTTTGTTTCCACAACTCAATAGCAAAGAAGCTACACATGTTTCTGCTTCTTTGCAATAACCTGGCTTGACTGTTGAGCCCTGTGCTTTGAGTTAAATCAGCGTTCACCAAAATTCTCACATATTCTCTCATTAAGTCACTTATTCTCACATTTCTTTGAAGGTATCTAAGGTATATAGTTAAGACCTTATTTTCTGAAAAATTAATCACCACAAATATTCTGCTGAACCACAAAAGACAAACATTTTCACACCTTTCCTTTATGTCCCTGTATGAAGCATATGAATTTCCTCTAGTGAAATTCCTTACCCCATATCTCCCATTATGCATCCAGACCACATGTCCTCACACTTACACTCACCTGACAAAAGAAAAAGATAAAGTCAAAAGTTACACCTTGAGTCTTGTGAGTCCAAAATAACAAACTTCTTATCACAAAAAACATACTGAACTCAATTCCATTTCATATTTCAATACAAGTTGAAAATAATAATTTTTTTGTTTGTTGCACATCTTAGTGTAAGTGTATCAGTGCACACTGCCAAACTTTTTCTAAAAACTATACATGATTCTACCCAATTCTGAGCTTTGAAAATATGCCCTGTTTTAATTTCCTTCTCTTAAAGCAAAGTTAAGGGAAACTGCAGTGTCAGCCTTCAGTACCTGCAAACCATGAGCCAACTCTCCCATCTTCTCCTGCATGATGATATTCAATTCCAAAATTTTCGGAGTAAAAAAAAAAAGAATCATTTTAACCCTTCTAATTTTTAGTTCTCTTCTTTGACTACACTTATGTGACTGGGGAAATCTTCAGTTAAAAAAAAAATCTCTAACAATAAAGCAGATAAAAAAAAAATAAAACAGTCAGTAAACACAAGGCAATATGGCAAGATCCATCAGCTTCTTCCTCTGCTCTCCCTCCCTTCGCCAAGCAACTCCCTGGTTGTCCTCCCTTCTGCCCTGCCAGCCTGCCTGGGATCACTTTGCTTTGGTCTCACTCCTCCACTTTCAATACTGTACCTTGTTTCTGTTTCAGTGGAGGTCCTTTGTAATGCACATTCTATAACTTGCCTTACTGTACACTTGAACATCAGTTTATTGCTTCCATTTTAAAAGTACAGTTAGAAAGGAAATGAGGCTCTGTCCAACAGCTGCAGTCTCCCCTCTCCCCACCAAAACAGTGTCCTGCCTCCCTCGGCCATAGAGGAAGGGAATCACCACTATTACAATTTTCACTTTTACCCTGCCCCTATATCAGCTCCAAAATATGCAGGTGGGAAATGAATGCTGAACATGTCTGTAGCATAGAATATCTGCCCTACATTTCTGAGTATTTTTAAAATTAGAATTACATAATCTGCAAAATCCTTTAAATGCAGATGTGTCCCTGCATTATATACTTTCTTTACTATGTCTGTAAACAAAATCCACCTAAGCAGAGTTTTATTACTCAAATAGTAATTCATCTTTTTTCAAATAGTAATTTATCTTTTTTAAGCCACATAAGTACACATGATCCAATAAGTAAACACTCCAATTCATCATCTAAATTGTTTCAAAACTGTATTTTTATTTTAATCATATCAAGACTGGGATTTAATATAACATGGAAGGAGGAAGGGTGAGGTGCTTGTTGTGGGCAGGATGGCAAAGATCTGAATTAAAGCGTTGCATATAAACAGGGGTTAGTAAGTTGAATACCAACGTTACAGCAGAGAAATGGTAGCAGTGGGGCAGCAAATACAAGGTATTTGTGTAATCTACAAGAGAAACTGGGCATTTGGGAAATCTACAAGAAGAAATCTATCAAGGAAAACAGAAAAAGTTATATTGTCAAACTATTCCACGTAACAGTATTAAGCTTACTCCTCATCATTCCCAGGCCTAATAATGTATATTTCCACCTTTGTGCTGTAAGACAGCAGCCGTTTGGTCTGTGGATGGAACACCAATCTCCATGAAATGAATGGAAGTGGCAGATATCTTTATGGTTTATTTTGAATGAAACAGTGACACCAGTGCTGCCAGGAATTATGAGCAGTGGAATATCACAGCATTTAAATAGTGGAATTTAATGATATCAAGAATCAGAAAATATGCCTAGCTGGAAGGCACCCGCAAGGATCATCTAGTCTAACCCTTAGCCCTGCACAAAACCATCCTCAAGAGTCACACCCTATGCCTGAGAGTATGGTCCAAACTCTTCCTGAACTCTGTCACGCTTGGTGCTGTGACGACTGCCCTGGGGAGCCTGTTCCAGTGCCCAACCACTCTCTGGGTGAGGAACCTTTTTCTAAGATCCAACCAAAACCTCCCTGACACAACTTCAGGCCCTTCCTTTAGGTCTTGTCACTGGTCATCACAGAGAAGAGATCAGTGCCTGGCCCTCCTCTTCCCCTTAGGAGGAAGTTGTAACTGCAATGAGTTCTCCCCTCAGTTTCCTGTCCAGACTAAACAGAACAAGTGCTGTCAGCTGCTCCTCATACAGCTTCCCTTCAAGGCCCTTCACCATCTTTGTTGTCCTCCTTTGGACATTCTCTAATAGCTTAATGTCTTTTTTATATTGCAGTGCCCCAAACTACACACAGTTTCAAGGTAAGGCTGTTCCAGTGCAGAGAAGAGTAGGACAATTCCCTCCCTCGACTGGCTGGTGATGCTTTGCCTGATGCCCCCAGGACTTGGCGGGCTCTCCTGGATGCCAGGGCACGGCTGACTCATATTCAACTTGCTGTTGGCCAGGACCCCCAGGTCCTTTTCTGTGGCACTGCTTTCCAGCATCTCGTTCCCCAGTCTGTACGAACATCCAAGGTTGCCCGATCCCAGGTGCGGAATCCGGCACTTTCCATTGTTGAACTTCCTATGGTTGGTGATTGTTCAGTCCTCTAATTTGCTGAGGTCTCTCTGTAGGGCCTACCTGCCTTCAGGAGGGTCAAAAGCTCCTCTGAGTTTTGTGTCATCTGCAAACTTGTCTTAGTATCCCTTCCAGTCCTGCATCCAAGTCATTTAGGATGGAGCTCTGTGGAAACTCACCAGAAACAGGTCACCAGTCTGATGTTCCCCATTCACTATTACCCTCTACGCTCAACCCATGAGCCAATTGCTCACCCACTGCATGATGTGTTTATCCAGCTGTATGCTGGGCATTTTGTCTAGAAGGATACTGTTAGAGACAGTATCAAAGGTTTTACTGAAATCCAAAACGATTACATCAGCTGGCTTCCCTTGGTCAACTAGGCGGGTTACCTTGTCATAAAAAGAAATCAGGTTTGATAAGCAGAACTTTCCTCTCATGAAGCCATGTTGGCTGTGATCATGTCTGTCCCTTCTCATGTTATTACAAGAAATAAAAATATTTCAACATTGTGAGAAACAGAAGGAAGAAACACATGTCAGAGAGATACTGGTAAGATCCTCCACATTTTAAGATTTTTTTTTTTTTTGAGACAGAGTGAAAAAACAAATAACCTTACCACTTATAATTTTTCTTCTGTCTGAGAAAATGCCAATGTTTTGGGCCAAGGTCTGTGCCAGAGTAACTGCCATCAAGTCTGGCTTTCCAAACTGAAAGAAATAAGCAAGGTAGGAAAAGTAATCAGTTACATACAGGTATCTCAGATTCAAGTGAAGCTTTTCTCACTTCAAAGCAATAAGAGCCAAAATCACATGCCCAATGTTAAGCATTCTTACTGTAGGGTAGCTAGATAATGGAAAAGTGAGAAAAACTAAACACCAGCTGATGGACAAGTTAAGTAAGAGAAAGTCTGTTTATTTCTTGCCATTGTGGTTGCAAATATGAATGACAGGATATTGCAGAACTTGCTGAGAAGTGCATTTGAATCTATATCTGACTTTATTCACTCATCCCTCCTCACTGAGATGTGCCTTCTCTAGAGCTGCACTAAAATTGTGAATCAGCAAAGAAAGAGAAAAATATTTTGAGGAACACGTCTGCACTGATAATCCAGTACAGATAAATTTCCACCACGTTTTGCTCACAGCAGTATCCCCACCTACCTCATTCACACCTCCGCCTTTAAGCAAGGAGCAGATTCCACCAGTGTGGGCTATACCACTTCGACTGCTCTGAAATCGACTCCCCCTTTGACAAAAAGGAAAAGAAAAGGAAGTTTACCCTGACCAGTCATGAGTTTTGCATCTATCTATTCCAGTATCTACCCTTCTGATTTCCAAATGAGAAGCTGGCATTTGCAAATGCTGGTTGCCACCACCACGCTGCAAACTGTGCAAAAACAAACTGGGAAAAACAGATAACCACTCAAAAACCTCACATGACAAATTATCTCCAGAAAAGTTATACCATCTTGCCTCCTCCTTCTCAGAATACTGAATACAAGAAAGCTTAAGAAGAAGGGGACTATTTTGCCAAATCACCTGGATCTCACTAGCCTTTTTTTTCTTGACATACTACTGCACCGAGTGACTTCTGCTGGCACATGCTACAGGCAGAGTGCAGGAGAGGCCATCATGCTGCCAGTGCTGGGGGACTAGAAAAATGGCACTGTCTAATTGGGCAATGCTGATGGTAAAACTGGTAGGGAGATGCATTAGCGGAAGGTGCAGAGGTAGGTGAAAATTCCCTGAAACTACAGCCTGTCTCATCTAAGGAACAGATGCACTCCAAGCCTAAACCTAATCGCCTCTTTGGCACTGACCACATCAGCATGAATGACTGCCAGTTACTAGAGACAAAATATAATCTGCTTCACTTGAGAGTACTGATCCGTCTGAGCCCTGGCAAGTTAATTTTCTCAGAAAAATAAGAAAAACATCAAGATGCAATACTATGGGCTAACTGTGCTGAAACTGAAAGTACATTTGTAACCACCGTACCATCACACCGGCTAACCTCACCTCCCAACTTAGCCATGTCTCACTCACAGACCTAGTTTCAGAAACTATTTCTAAACAATCTATGAATGCAATACCTCAAACATCATTGGTGGTGGTGCTATAGATAGCACTAGAATTAGCATTACAGGCCAAATCAGGCTCTCTTCTGTGGTAGTCAATCCACACATGTTCACAAGAACAAGACTTCCCCCCAAAGACCTTACAACGTACCAGAGAACATACGTGAAGGATATGAGAAAACCTGATTCCCACTTAACAGATAAAGATCTGAGCCATGGGGAAACCAAAATCTGCAAGCACCACTTGCAGATCTTACTAGTTTTCCTCATGGCAGAAATCAGTGACAGTAATTAAGCACGTGCAAAAATTCTGAGAGGGTGGATACTGGGCTTGGGTATCCTGGAACCATACCATGACCATAGCCATGTAAAGGTGAGATTTTAGGTCAAGTTTATTCACATAGGATTCTAAAATAGTCAGCAGAGAGAAAAAAGAACCCCAAAAGATATTCATTTGGCCTGTTTTGGATCAAAAATCTCAGCCATGAACCTCTCCTCTATTTTTGTAGATACATTTTGTTATATCAATCTTATTTCCAAAACAATTAAGATATTTAGAAAAAAAACACATTCCTCTCATTTTTCTTATAGCTCAAATATTTTGGGAGAACAAACTGTTTGGAGGATCTGAAACACTTCAGTAATCCTGCAGCATGCAGGTCATTCAGTAAAGCAGGCCATAGTGCACTTAAGCAGGAAATCTCATTGGTTTCAAAACTAATGTTCTGCTTTTAAATAATACAAACGGGCCGTCCATGCTCTGCTGCTGAAGAAGCCAGCCAGAAGACTCTGACCCCTCAGGTATCTGCTCTTGTGGATAGGTAATTGCACAGAATAACAAAGGATTACAGCACATGCAGCTCTGTCTTAGTACATTAAAACTAAAATGAGAGTCAAACCTCTAGTTGCATTGGCAGGCAATTGGTGCATTATCTTTTCCCCACCTCCCCACCCAAAACACTTTTTGTCTGAATTATGTGGATTACACACACAACAGAATGGAGATGCATGAGCCACTTGTAAGAATCAACCCCCAAGGAAAGAAAAAACACAGTAATAAAACATCACACGAGGTTACGTACGAAAAAAGGTGAACTGCGTCACTTTTCTCTCTGATAAAATCCCTCCTATATTTCATAAACTCACGTAGGGTCACCAAGGGATTTTCAGATATGGTGAACTTGTTATCAGTAGCCCAGGTTTCCATGGCAACCAATACTATCCTGGTGTTAAGTTGTTCTTTATATATCTAGTACATTAACAGAATGAACAAATACATTATGTCAAATAGAACAAAGGTGAGTTTTACCCTTTTTTGTAATAGCTTGTATTTTTACATAACTAAGTAATTAGCTTCTTCTAGCACAATTTAGTTTCTCCCAGGCGATTTTATCTCCCTTAAAACCAACAAACATGAAAACAAAGTAAAATCTAAATTTTAGGCCTAATTCTTCAATCAGCTCTCATAGTCTGCAAAAAGATCCCTTGTAGGTCCTACACAGGCAGAGGTGCACGCAAGAAAGATATGACTTCTGAAAAATTAATACAGAACCATTTCAAATACTACAAAGATCTGGAATTAATGGGTCTTTTATAAATCCAGCTCACACCAGTGACACATAAAGGGCTCTCTTATACTGAATAGTGATCTATAAAACCATGGTTTTTACTGTTGTACACCTCTACAGGAGTATTTAACCCTATGCTGGTTGAATCAGGAAAAAGAGGTCATCCTTTCAATGCTGGGGGTTAACACTGCACATCAAATACTTTCAAGCATTTTTTCTAGTAATACTTTTCTTTTTCTAGCAATACTCTAGTGGTGTGAGGTGCAAGAGCCAGATCTCATCCAATTTAGCATCATAAACATAATCTACATAGCCCAACTATACATCCCCATTCTAACTCATTTACTCAGATGCACTTCTTCTAGAGAATTTTAGTGCGTTCTTATTTCAGATTGTCTTTTGGGTTTCAAGTTGTCAACACAGGGATCTTGTGTTAAAAACTGTCATATCTAAGGCGCTCTTTAATACCTAGACTCAAGAGACTGATCCAGCAGGATACTTAAATATCTGAAGCCTCAAGAAGTCTCTAATGCTTTATGTTATACAAAGGCTTTATATGTGGCTGACTGTGGTTCTACATGAAAAATTGTGATCTTCACATACATTATTATTGGTATATCATGAACCGACAACTCCTGCATATATTGGCAGGAGAATCATATGACTCATCTCACACATAAAAGAACATTTAGTGGAGTGATACTTACTAAATCTGCCATGTTCACAACTGATTTAGCATAGCTGTTAGTATGGCCGACTAACAAGCGATGCTTTTTGCACTGCGAAACAAACACAGACAAGTTACATATGCAGAATTCAGAAAAATAAGTTCCATTTCCAAAAAAGAATAAAGTAAAAAGCAACTATGTCAACAGTAAAACCCCTGTGCAAAGTTTGATCTCCTGTGCTGAATGTGATGACAATAAGCAATACTGGAAAATTGCTCAGAAATTCAAATTACTGATACACTTTACAACAGCTGTTGTGAGGATCTATTCATTCCTGTTTGGCAAGTACTCTAGACCTTTACTGGGAAATGCTATAAGAACCATAACATATTGTTACTCTTCTTATCTTAATGGTTTGCAATTTTAAAGCCCATCTTACATGCCAATGCAGAAATTTGAAAAAAAAAACCTTCTATAGTTGAGACTCCTTTAGAGGTGTTATCCCAGAAGTCCAGAAGTGCCTGTATCCATGTTCTAACAAAACAGACTTCCTTTTTCTTTTTTCTTCAGTTCTCTTTCTCAAGCTGTTTTCTGATTTTCTTCCTGTATAGTTTCACATTCCCTAAATGCCACAGTAACTGGTTCAAATCACTTCAGCAATCAGACTACAATGGCACCTTTACTGAAATCTGTAATGAAGTTCTATAAAGATGACACTGAAAACAGCTGTCCAGGTACTCCTATTTACAGGAAAAAAACACCTATGGATGAGCACCATGGGTGTGGAAGTCACAAGTATCTCAGAGTAATTTAGGACAAGATGGACAAGATTTTCAGAAATGTTTAACTACCTTGTGCCCCATGATTCTTGATTTTGGAGTGAAAGTTGTCCATATTTTCTGGAAAGTAGGATCTTTTAGTGGGCAAGTAGAAGTGCCCAGCAACTAGCAGGTGAGAAAGATTAGGTTTCAAGAAGGAAGGAGGGGGAAAAAACACCAAAAATAAGGAAGATATTAAAAACAAAACAAAACAAAAAAAAAAACAACAAAACAACAACAACAACAACAAAACAAACAGAAGAACAAGACTGTGAATCTAAAAATGACAAAAAGGATGAAATAAAAAAGCTAAAAAAAATGGAAAATGAAGCACTGGGATAAAGGGAAATAATTATGTTACTCAAGTCTCTATTTGCAATTAAAACCTCAAATTTTAGGATACTTAGAGACACTGGAGCCCAACTGAAATATTTTCAGTATAATAATTTATAAGTCCATTTGGGTTTTAAAAGCTTTATTCCCCAGCTGGAAGCAATGGTTGGACAAGCAGCTGAGAAGGCAGACAGGCAGGCACTGCACCCCTCGCAGTGGTGAGCAGCCCAGGGGGACTGGTGGGATGTAGCCAGTTCCCTGGATTAGAGGAGGAAGCATAGATTTCATTGTGCCCTCTGGGAATACCCGGTGAGGGTGAATGGCAAAAGTAGCTCCAACTCTTTAGGGTGTCAGCCCCACACTGAGTGCACCTGGAGTGAGGCATCGACTGACACACAGAGGGTCATCTAAACATACATGTGCACCAGCCCAGGCCACGGGGCAAGGGACAACCCCAGAGCTGACAACAATACTTCCTTCTCCCATGAGGAAATTATTTGGCTTCTTCAGTCATGGATATTCATTGGCATTTGCTTCAGAGAATAAACTCCTAAGTGGACTGACTCTTGCAATAGCTGTAATAGCTGTAATTAACCAAAATCAGGAAACATGGTCCTTGGAGTAAATCTTCCTGAACGGATAAGGTCCCAAGGTGAAAATTTTTGCTTCGTGTCTTTAAGATCAAACACAATTACACCAATTTAGGGAATTTGCATCCAGTATTATTGGTTTTAATCCAAGAATTCGTTGCTATGTTCTCCAAACTGAGCTGATGGAGGAGCACACTGTCCAAGGACAGCGACACATTCCTTGTATACTTTGATGGCTATTTTTGCCAATTTGGGTATTGTTTGAGAGAACTGCTGCACATTAAAGAAAGAGTAGATAAAATGTATAGAAATATTTTGATTTTTAAAGCCATAAAGGACCATAAAATCATCTAATGTCACCAGTTGGATGGACACCACCAGTCTGAACTTTTATGAAGTTTCTTCAAGATGGAATTCTATTGTTTGTGTTTGACACTATCTTTGAAGATTGCAAGGGATGAAGAATTCACCATTTCCTTTGATATTTTCTTCATTAATTATTAATCATCTTCACTGACATAAATCTGCGCCTTTTCTCACTTCAGTGAGCCTGTTTTTAATTCAGTACACTAATCTTTATTATGTCTCTTTCCACTACATTAAAGAGCCTATTTATGTTCTCCCTGAGAAAGTATACAAGCTTAAGAAAATAATTTTTTCTATATTGATTTGAATGTATCAAAAAAATGCAGTCACTATTAGTTTCCCCATTGTAAACAGCTGCTGCACAACTGCAATAACTGCACTGTTGATTGCTGAGTGGCTGTAACTAAGACAAGTGTTCGAGAAAGACAGAAAGAAAAGCATCAGCTTAAGTCACAGATATTACTTTATGACCTTGTTTTCTGATACTCAGGCCTAGTTGCCTTCCCTATGTAATTACCTTGCCAAAATTCAAAAACAACTTCATTAATGGTTAATGAAACCAGAATCTTTTTTATTAAAGACATACTGAATGTAATCTGGCCATATATTGTTCTTAACTGTTATCTCTCATGGAACAATTAAAGATGATGCTAATTATAACTGTAAGATGGTTAAGTGTGTCAGTCTTACCATTAGATGATCATTTACAATCATTAACTCAATGTATTTTGTTTCTTCTTCAACTTTACGTGGAATCTGACGAACCTACCGAGAGAATATAACTCTAAGATTAGAGTCTTACAATACAGAGAGAGTGTAACAGATACCAAACACCTGCACTTCGTGGCTCCCCCACTTTAATAGACAAGGAATGAACTCTCAGTTTAGAATACTCATTTTAAATCAAAATAAAGTGAGCTACTTACCCCCATTGTAACATAAAAAAACCCCATATTTCATTAATGGGACTTTCTGATAAAACTCTATACTCAAAACGAGAGAAAACTGTTTTTCATTTGCAATTCAGCAGTATTTAACAATTTAATAACTCTTTATGTAAGCAATATCTAAGAGAACCCACCAACGTTTAGCCCAGAGTAGATACCTCTTTTTGTAACAGCTGCATTGATATACAGATCTCATGCCAAACCAGCACAAGCAGCAGAACTCCATGTGGGCAAATTAACTCAGCAGACATGAAACAAACTTGATGGCATATTACTTACAAACAAGCATATTGGCACATACCTGCCTTTTCCTTCTTTTGTGTCTTGGCCTTACAACAAAATTCTGTGATGTAGCATTCATCTGCCAGGACTCTAAGTAGAAAACACAAACAAATACACTGAATATTTACAGGAATATATTCCAACAATTAGTGACCCTGATGCCAAATGACCATAGTACGGCATTCTTCAGCACATCAGATGTGGCAACAACTCATTTTTTAAAGTTACCAACCAGAAGGGAGGTAACGTTACAGATGCTTCTCAGTAACAGGGCTCTTATTAAAAACTCGACTAGTGATAATCTGGGTCTGTTGAAACAGATGATTTGTGGGTGTCACACTTCTGAAAGCACAGCAGATGTTCTATGCCAAAACTTCACCAACACTGGGCATAAAATATTATTAGCACAGCGCTTCCATGGAGTGAATCACATTTTCAGGAATACAGCAGCCATTGACAGAGTTCTTGCAATAGCTACCTAAATTAATAAGAAGAGCATGGAAGGCAGAATTAATGCTTTAAGACGATTATATTCACAAAGCAAAATATGTCAGAGTTGGGAGAAACCTTATAAGATTTGGCAATGCTCACTTATCAATACAATATTCCTCCCTGCTAATCCCACTGTGTCTTTAATTTCTTAAACCTCTAATCATACGCACCAAGTAGTTTATTCTGTTGCCAAATCCCCTTCACCAAATCTATTACTAGCCACTCATGGAAAAGGACACATTATAAATTAAGCAGAAGACAATACTTGTTCTCACCCTTTTAAATGTCCAAGAAGTATTTTTCCATCATTAATCCTAGATTCATAGTCACTACCTCTCTTTCCCTATACAAAAGAAACCTCTTTCCTTCTCTTGTAAAAACGTGTTTGTTATTCCCAAAACCCTAAGAAGATCTTTCTTTGGGACATGTAAATTAAATGTTTGCAGTTGCTTCCTTTGCAATATTTCTTTTTCCTTTTACTGCCTTCCCTCCTTTGTGCTTTCTGCAGCTATGGACATCTTTTCAGTCTCCAGGAACCGAAAAATGCTTTCAGTATTCCAGAATGATTTTACCAATCCTGCAAAAAAGTAGGTAGTACTATAGGAGCTGTGTAAATTAAGGGACTTACATTTCACATTCCTTTGTACACAACTTACGGTTGCATTACAAAATCCTGAACAGTTAAATTTCACTGATAAGGCAGGAAAGTTTCTCACAGCTCCACTTCTCACCTGTACATTAATTGTGTGATTTCTACATGAGGTTTAAAAATTAGGTTAAAAATAATGCTGATAGAATTTGACAGGGCCACCATATCAGCAAAATCTTAAAACACAAAGCTCAGCTGCCCATCTGAAAAAACATTGCCTGAAAAAACAGGTCTAAATGTTAATCTCAACCAGAAGTCGCTAGTTATTGTCAAAACAAACTAGGAAAGCAAAGCATGATTAACTAGTACTGTCATGGCTAAATCTTGGGGATTATACTGTCATTTTGGTATGTAAAGTTATCTTTTTATGGAGCGACCTGGACAATCATAGGCCCTCTGCTTAAAAATATTTACTGTTACACCAGTGCACTGGAGCACTTCCTTTACAAAAAAAGAACAAAAATAAACTAAATCACAGCAGAGGCTCCGTATTTATAGCTTAAAGACTTGCAGACTCTCGAGTTTGCAATGGTGAGAAACTAAATTACAATTACTAAATTACAACTTTCTTACAATGTTGTTTTTATTATGCTTTACATATGTTAATTAATTTAGCATGTGTTCTAGTGCCACACTGGATCTTAACCTGTCATTTTCGGTTTAATAACATGAGTAATGAAACTGGTAAAAATAACACTTTTCAATCGATGAAAAAATAATTTACAATACATATACAGGGTCTCAGATAACTTTACCAGCAAATGTGATTGTTTTACCACCATCAGAAGTGAGTCATCTCCAGAGGGAAATGATGCAGCCATTAATGTTAATGCATTAACACACATTAACACTGTGTTATAATTCACAAGCTGGATGGATTCACACACGGTGCATTTCCAGCCAATGGCCTTCAGGCAACAGAACATGGACCAGCAAAATCACAGAAAGCCTAACAGATATTTTGATGGGAGTAGTTTACCTTGAAAAATGGTAATGAGGATTCCCAGTCATAGAATCTTTTTGGCTGGAAAAGACTGCTAAAATCATTGAATCCAACCATAAACCAAACACTGCCAAGTCCAACTAACCCGTGTCCCTAAGGGTCACATCTACACATATTCCAAGTAATCTCAAAAAAAAAAAAAAAAAAAAAAAAAAAAAAAAAAAAAAAAAAAAAAAAAAAAAAAAAAAAAGGACATCTGAAAAACAGAACCTTCAATACCAAAGTGTTACCTAAGGTTGTATCTAAGTCCTCACAGGTTGTGGAAAAAAATAGAGTCTAGTAAACAAAGTCGAATGCTCTAAGCATGCCAAGTCATCCATCCAAGCTTTCCTTATTTAAAGTCCTACTACCCCTCAGACCATTGCAAAGTACTGTACAATAAATTCTTTTGTGCAATACCTTGCTTTTTTTTCTATTACACAAGGAGCAAAAGAATGTAAAAAGTACATTGCTATCAATGATAGCAATACCATATTATAACAGTGTGTGCTTTTACTATCACTGATAGCGAATAATCCCTATTACTTCAATTTTTTCCCTTTCAAACATCAATATTGGAGCTGAAGATACATCCAGTTTATTCCTAATGCAGTGCTTACTGGAAATCTTACCTTATACGAACATTCTTTTAAAGATAAGAGGAAAGTCTTGGCATCAAGGAAGATTTCCTTAGGCTGGTCAAATTGATAAATTACAAGAGTAATAGGGAATGTAAAAAATATTGATGACATATCCTAGCACAATGTTTGCTACTAGTAATAATAATTCTGCTGTAGTACTTTTAAAAAAAATAACAATTATACTAGCAATTAATTGCAAATATTATTTAAAGAAAAAAAAAGACAAGTCAAGACAACACTCAGCACTCTTCAGCACTGGAAGGGAAGAGGTAGGACCATGCAGAGATACTGGTGGGGCTCTCGTCCTCTGGAGCTGTGGCTATGCATGGAGGATGACTTAAAGAGAGATAAATTGAATAAACACTGACAAAGAAAAATTGTGGGCTTCTTAATGAGGATGTATTATAACTATGGAAACTTTCACTACAAACCTCAGAAACACCTTTTCAAACAATTTTACAAAAACAAGTGTGGGCACGTGGGAAAGTAAACTGTGAGTTAATTTCTCCATACATGGTATCCTAAACATAAAGATTCATTCTTCAGAACCAAAATTAGGCAAGCCAGTTGTAGCAATTTCCCTTGGCTTTTTCCTCAATAGCTCTCTGAATTACTCTCCTGAAGAAATTAGTCTAGAGGTGATTTCTACTAAAACATCAGTGTTTATGAAGAAAAGTTTTACTTATCTAGGATATATATTGTAGAGTAGGAAAACGCATTTGTGATATTGGCAAATCCTTGGCAGAATGGGGATATAAATACTGCAATTTTAGCTTCAATTAACATGCCAACTTCTCAGATGAAAACTCATTTTTTTAAAAAGCCCTTCTTCGTCCACACAGAATGTGAAAGGTTTGTGGGCATTCATCACTACAAGCACTTGAAACCACTTCTGCCTCTAAATTCATTTGCACTGAAATGCATGGCCCTCATTAGAGCCAGTACTGTGAAAGATGCTGATTGGACTGGAGATGAGAGAGTCACCGAACAGCAATGACATTTGGCAAGTTCTTGTCTCCCATGCTTATGCTCACACCATGGTACTTGCCCTGTATCTCAAAACAGGAAAAATTCACAAAGATTTATCAAACATTGGCAATGTAGGGTTTATTTTTATCATCTTTAGCCTACCTCAATCCTTTCCTCTCTACAAGTACTAGCACATAATGCAGTCCATACACCACATGATCTTTTTAAGAGAAACATGAAGTTCTAGAAGTTTCATTCATTGGACTCAGGGTTCTTTCAGCACTTCAGGTTCTTTGCCAATGCTTTCACTGTTTCAAAACCTTTTTTTTTCAATGCCTTTTTACTTAATTGAGGAAAAGAAAATACAAACAAAGAAACATTATACTATCAGATGATGATCTATCAAATACAATTAACAAATTTGGCCTTAGACTAAAACATTTCATAAGTATAGTATATGAATAGTAAAATCTCATACCAGATGGCAGGTCATCAGAAGGAAACTCAAACAACTTGGATTTGTAAACAGAGTGGAAATGGAAGTCATCCTGTAATAGTAAATAATTGCAAGAATTAAACCAGGAAAAACTAATCCATCTCATGAGCCTTAAACAGACAATTCCAAAGGTTCTTGTTATCCAACACACATACCAGAGAACATGCAAGTTGCAAGGCACCATTCTTCTCCTTTAACCAACTGTAATATGATTGCTAACGTCACAGTTAATCATCTTTCACTGGAAATATCTGAGTACATCGGAGTGGCTAATGCTTAGAGCTAGGCTTAAGAGACATATATATACACCACCACCTAATTTTTGTCAGTGATGATGGAACCTTCCATATGAGGTAAATGAGTGGAGAATGAGGGTGTGACCCTTTGGTCCCACAGCCTTATGCCTACCCTGTACCCATGGATGACTGTAGTCAACAAACAGAGCAGGACTACTATAAGTTCTACTTACATCTGAAGTGTAGTTCTCATCTGGCTCAATAAGGTAAGTATGATTTCCATCATAGAACATCCCACTGTCAAGAGCAGGAAAGGTAAATACAGTTTACTAAACAAATACTGGTGCAACATGGAATTAAGTATAAGAAGTTCATATACTTTAAAAATTCAAATATTTAGAAAAGGAAGCAGTTAAAACTGGTTTCAGGAACTGAACGCAATTTCAGATCAATCTTTTGTTTTTTCACTTCAGAAAGAAAGATTTTCTCCTGTGGTGTAACAGACTGTTCTTTCTTCCACAAACCTTCTCTACAACATATATAAACACTAAAAAATGGACTAATTTAGTTAACTGAAAATCCAGTTCAAAGTCCCCACTCCCACGCAGAAGATATCTACCTGCAACAGATAAGTAAAGGACCCGTCTTTATGAACATGCATATTTGGAACATAAGCATTGCTTTCCTCAAATAAAAATGTTATTTAATGGAATTAACCTTAGGCTTTAATGGTTTTTATTAACTCTTTCCTCAGCATTTCATTTAAAGATCTGTGTTAATACTGGCATTGGTATTACACTGCAAGAGCATAAAATCAAAAGGTATTTCTTATATCACTACCACTATGATCTTCAAGCAAACCAGCTAACTTTTTAAAAAATTTGCCTTTATTTCAATGGTATACACACATGGTTGGGATTAGGCTGTATCAGCACGTCCCTTTCAAAGGACCACTGCTAAGGTTTGGCCATAAATATGAACTGTGAACTCGAACTCAGCACATAGCACACAACAGCAGCATGAAAGCAAGATTATTTATTTATTTGCATTGCTCTTAAAAACCAAAATAAACACTGAATTGTAAACAACAAAACGAGATACTTCTCTTTTCTCTTATGCAGCAGGTTTTCCTAATCAGCAAAATTGACATTCACAGAAGTATCTTGGGTTATCGACTTTATAAGACACATCTGCGTGAGCATGAGTAATTTCTAAAATGTACAGCTGTTTCACCATTCAAATTACCTGTGCCTATTATTTAGAAACAAATACTGTTTACACAGCTCAAGTGAAATATTCTAGCACCTGCTGAAGCTTCTTTGCTTGGGAATAAGGTGAGGTTGGGGAATACCCTGTAGATTTTTATTAGGCAAAACTTCCTTCTAATTGCAATTTTAGTTAAGCACAGTTTGCAAGTCCATCAGCAAACAGCTTCTTGTGAGACTCTTGCACCCAGCAGCACTGACCTCTGATTAAGTAATTTAACAGTTACAATAATAATAGTCACAGTTGATCTATAGATCTGGCTTGTCCTCTCAAAGTGTTCATGGCTCTTTTCCAAACAACTTCAACAGCCTGGTGCGCTGTAAATAAACCACATGCTCATGGATGTGTTAGAGAGAAAGCAACATCAAAACATGGGCCATTTCAAAAACCTACATTTTGATGACGTATAGCCTTCAAACAATCAAACTTGTAGCCATGAAAGTCAAATTTGCAGCAGTAATGGCAGTTTTAACATTCACCACCAGCCGGCAGCAAAATCCCAGACCTGCCTGCTGCCTGTGCCCTCTCCTCCAAACCCAGGGCTGCCTGACTATAGCTTATTTATATCCCAGCAACCGCCGTGTTTTGCATTCAAAGTCTTTTTTGTGTTAACCCATATGAAACCGTGGTTACTGCACATCCCACAGAAAACTACAGCAAAAATCCAAACAAAATGGCTCTCTGGAAGTTAAGGTTGCAAAGGTGCCTTTGTCATTAGCAAAGTCATTAGGAAGAGAAGACATTCATAATTGCAACTATTGTCAGCCAGTCATCCGACTAATTTAACTAATAAAAGGAAGCACACAAAACAGACATTACCAACAGAAGAACTTAAAATTTATGATTAAAAAAACCCAACGTTTTCTCATATGTATGAAAAATTCTGCTGTTACCAGATGAGATCTAGAGATACTAATAAGCAAGAGAGGAGACTGGCATGAACTTGGAGAATATGAAGCTTGTTATTCTATTAAAGGCATCTATTCTGTCTTATGCACTTCTTAAAATTCATGAAAGCAAAGCTCCTGCCCTGTATACCTTATTAGAAGACAATCCTTCCCAGAATCCCTTATTCCAGCGAGGTGCTTCAAACTGTGGTTAAAGCAAAGGAGCTCTGATTGCCAGTGTGAGTTTCTAGTAACTACTTATAATTTAAATTTTACTGTGTAGGAACTAGTTGTAATGACAGAAATGCAATATCAGAGAATGTGAGTTTAACACAGCTCAGGAAAGCATTACTTTCTCATACTGGATGCTCGAATTACCAGCCTGCTTGAGAAAAATTGTGTGAAGGATAACTCTGCTGAAACTTTATCGTAACAGGAAAACATAGGGTGAGGGGAGGGAAGATACCTCTCAAGAGAGAGCTGAATGATACAATTAAAAACATGCATCATTTTTGATGCATCATTTTGACTAATTTGAATATCAGGCCATTTAAGAATACAGAGCAGCAGGATGGTCAGTCTTAAGAATAAACCCACAAAAAGAGAGCAGGGAAGGACAGATGCAGGCTCTCCTTCCTTCCTTCCTGCTTTTTCTCCTAGGAGTTAGCAGGGGCCAAGACCTAATGGATCACTGCTAATGGAAGCCATGCAGCGGCTCAGGATGCATTAGGATGCTACTATTTTTAGTCTCACTGTCCATACTGAAACTGGGCTCAAGTTTCTTGAGCTGCACAGCTGTAAATCAGGTAAGTGCCAGGATGCAAGGCTTCTGCATGCGTTCTCACCCTTCCTAACAAAGAATATACGAGTATAAATATACTACTAAATAACACTTCTTAAATATATGTACTTATATGGCTGATACCAGAACTACAGATTAGCTGGAGATAAACAACGGGCTGAAGATTTCCATCAGCTAAGCCCCTTTTCTGCAGAAAAAGGTAAAGCTCACATAAACTCCACAAAGATTCACTTGCTGCCATGACTTTTCAAGCTGATCTCAGTATTAAAAGTGCTGAGATCCTGTAATTCCCAGATGCAACAGGCACTGAAGTTGCTTGGTTGCTCTGAAAACCTGACTACCATCATTCAACAGTACCAAAAGTAGACAAGTCCAAATCAAAAACACAGCTTCATGTAACCTTCAGATGACAGATGCTTTAATTATATTATCAGTAAAATTATGAAATTCAAAGCAAAATTATTGCACCATTTTATATCTTTTCTTCTAGATTTTTCAAGACTTTCCTATATCAAAGGTATTATTCCATGCACACAATTTAAGGCCAGCAATTCTGTTAAAAAAAAAAAAAAAAGGATAGTACAAAATAAACTCTAAACTGACATTTTCTTTGTAAAGAGATTAGAAAAGAAATATAATATATAGCATTGTAGCAAAAAGAAAAGAACAAAATTTCCAAATGGTACACTGGTATTGTTTTTATTCTTGTAGAATAGGATGTTTTCAGGTACTTCTACTCTGTCTCTAATAAATTATCTTAAAGTAATACCTGGTCACTGCCATAAGTACTCAGTTTGAAAAAAAAAAAAAAAAGAACATTCTGAAGATTGTTGAGTATTAATATTGGTGACAAAATAATAGGAAAATAAGTAGCATTTATTTTACTATATACATATATTATTTTACTATAAATAGCTTTACTTTCCTTAAAGAAGTAATAAACAAAGGCCAGTAAAACCAAAAAAGAGACTTACTGTAATCCATGGCATGTTGACAAGGCAACAAATGATACAGGATTTCCTCGAATTTTTCCCTGATAATAGCAATGTTCTCCTCCCTGAAATTAGAAATTGATACTGTAAATCTGCAGAACATCCCACAGTATCACACACCATACTGTCAAACACTGTTTTTCCATAAACACATATCCAAGCTGCTCACATGACAACAAGAACCGACTATCATTCACAAGGGTGTTCATCCCATCTCCTTTTAGCCATGCTTTGGTACTTTAGACAAACACCATCCTGACACTCTACACCAAATGGAGATATTTTCAGTGTGAAATCCATGACATCCTGAGACAGATTTTAGAGACAAATTACTCCAGACATGCTCATCTTTCTTCATTGACCAGCAAGAGTTGGAAGTAGGGGGCTTAGGCTCAGCATCTGCTCTGCACATGGCTACGTCAGACAAGATGAGCTCTGCTCTGAGGGTAAGGCAATTTCCTTCTTCTGAGGAGAAAGATATTTTATCAAATAATAATCAGAGAATCTCAGAATATGTTGAGTTGGAAGGAATCCACAAGAATCGAGTCCAACTTTGGCCCTGCACAGGACCATCCCCAAGAGTCACACCATGTGCCTGAGAGGATCATCCAAACACTTCTTGAACTCTGTCAGGCTTAGTGCTGTGACCACTTCCCTGGGGACCCTGTTCCAGCACCTTACCACCTCTGGGTAAAGAATCTTTTTCTAATATCCAACCTAAACCTCCCCTTACACAACTTTCAACCATTCCCCCAGGTCCTGTGACTGGTCACCACAGAGAAGAGATCAGTGTTTGCTCCTTCTCTTCCTCTCATGAGGAAGTTATGCTTCATTAAAAAAAGGAACAAATCAGAAGTAGTCACTCAGGCAACAAAAATAATGGAAAATCTAAGTGTAACTAAACAGTAAAGAAATACAATGAAAATAATTATTTGCCTCTTCTGCAAGTAAAATATACACCTTTCAAATCAAATCCAGCAGACCCTATTAAAAAAATCCCCCCTAGTTTCACTGATAGCGATGTAAGCTCTACTGCACATGCACCAAATCCGTTCAGTATTTGGTCATATGTCAATACTTGTATGCAGAATTAGAAAAAAAATCCAAACTTCCCTTAAATTCTCACTGTCACTCTACCCTTCAGAAGAACTTACCTATTACCAAATTCAGCTATGTTGTAATGCACTAATCTTGGTTAAAGGACTATGGAGATTTTCAGTGCACCTTTTTTTAAATAGCATTTCTTTGCAAATACTTGTTTCAGCAAATGTGTGAATAATCTACCCAGCCTAATGTACCCACCTATGTGAATATTTATGTCCATTTACTGCAAGGAGGGAAAGGCATCACAATTACAGCTTTTTCAGAAGCCAGTAGTCACTTGCATGATGCGTAGCACAGTCATTTTTGACATCTGACATTAAATGCAATAATTTCAAACATGAAAAAAAATTATCAAGATGAGGCAAAAGGTAAGAAAATACATAGAATATGTTGGTAGTTTTGTATTTTGACTGGGAAATCCTGCTGTTTTCTACAAGATGTGCAAACTATTTTTGAAAGCAGCTACAAAGTATGGATGCCTCTGGTTTGAGGTGCTCTCCTTAAGAGAGTATAGGAGCTTGTTTATCAGAGTATGGCTGCTTGCAGGGAAAGAGATTTGACCTCAACCTGATCACTGGAAATTGTTAGTTCCTCTTCAGAATCTTCTCTGGAGGGTCCATGCATGCCACGCTGCTGCTGGACCCCAAAGCACCAACGCAGGGTACCTGGGGCAGCAACAGCAGCAGCGCTGCAGAGAAATGCAACACCTGACCCGACAGATTACGAGTGACACTATTTGAGGCTTGTTGCTTCACTCAGCAAGAGATTCCCTGTGGCATAGCTTCTGTTAAAAGTGTTACACTTCCCCCCCGCACACCTCCCCCAGTTTCATTCCATCTCATTATTTCCTCTCTTCTACAGACCACTTTTTCCTTCCACTTGCTGCAGTGACTGCAGCCACCTCCACCGCCCATCTATCTCAGAATCTTTGCCTTTGGTACAGACACAGAACACCTTCACCAAACTGACCTGTATAGTAACCACCATGATGGCCATCATGGACACCTCTCTGCTCAGATGTCTGAAAGAAGACTGGTGCCACACAGGTAATGTTCTGTCTCATGTTGGTGAGAAGCTCTGGGGCTGACCCGTACTAGGCTACAGCGGGGTGTCTGGTAGAAGGTGTAAAACCCACCACCCTTGGTGCATGCAACTTTGGACAAGGAGTTTACTGTCATTGCCTCCCTGTACTGCTGAGGCTGAAATTATGTTGGGTTTGGCATGTACTAATGCTCTTTTATAGCAGGTGCTGTAGTAAAATACACTGTACTAGAGGAGGAATCATAGTATATGGGAGATCTAAGACCACTAAATGTAATCATTGTATCTCTCTTCTTTTCCTCTGCTCTTGGAAACACTCCCTAAGGATTGGGGTTGTCTCTCTTTTCTATTGGTATCTGTAGCAGTGAGATAGAAGCTGAAAAAAAAAATTTTACTTTTTTTTCCTAAAAATATTCTGGTCCCGTATGAAAATTAAAACTTCCCCCTGAGGGAAGAGTTGAAATTACCATCAACAGCAGTTCAGTCCAGAACATCAAGGGTGTGAAGAGCTATTGGCTTCCTGTAGCTATTAAAGTGTCTCTCTGCTCTCTCAAAAGCAAGCAATAATTGCAAATCAAACCTCCACACCGGGCTTTGTGAGCTACTGGGGAATAGTTTAGTGTAAGATAAGGGGAAATCAGACCGCTCTTCTAACATATGCCAGCCATAAGTGTGAGCGGCACATTTACCCATTTCTGCTCTGAAATTGAACCTGGCCAGTATGGAGTGCGGGAGGAAATTAGGCTAAATGTCATCTCCTATGAGACAAGGTCAGCCTGGCGACAATGCCTGTGACATAAACCTGCAATTCACACAGGCACACACTCACACCATATCCACGGGCACACTAATGCTACAGCAGAGAGAAGTTCAACATTTTTGCCCCCACAAGGTGCTCAGCCACTGTTCGTGCTGTGGTTTGCATCACACAAGGCAAATTTTCTGCCAATGCCAGTGGCACTCTTGTCCATTTCCTTGGATCAGTAAGTTATCCTTCCCTCATGAAACTTCTCAGGCTTACTGGTCACATCCAAGGGCAATACAAAATATATAGTTGTTTAACAAGGAATCTGTTGAATTGGAGAGATAAAAATGTAAAAACATCCATTAAAAAAAAAAAAAAAAAAAAGAGGAAAAAATCAGAATGACCCCAGGGTCGATTGAAACAAATTAATCTTTATTATAGTGGTCACTTTGTGATATAACCTTCATCTTTATGTTTCATTTGCATAATTATAGCAAAATCTTGAATTAGGGTATTTGCCCTGTGAACTGCTACAGCTCATTTCCAATAAGATGCAACTTTTTTGCCCATGCCAGCACGAGTTTCCCTGCAGCCTGTGGGGCAGGTAATGTGCCAAAGATTATAAAAAATGAGAAGACATAGATGTTAGCAATAGAAGTAAAATCTGTACCCATTTTTATCCTTTAAGATAGTTTGTCCCTAATCAGAGAGGCACCAGCTGCTGAGTAGACACAAAAGAGATGAAAAACACATTAACCAATACTCATAATAAGGGGGGAAATAAGTAAAGCAAAAGAACAGCCATGACATGCAGTAATCGTGGCAGTTCACTCTTCTCTGCAGTCACAGCAGAGAAAGCATCTGCTGACCATACACTGACAGTGTTTGCTATTCGGCTCAGAGACACTATGACCTTCCCAGGGGAGGAAAACAAGGATGCACATTCATCTGCTTTTGAATCAGGTCTTCAAGTAAGCCATTCTCTGCCATTAGGAGAGGTGATGGCCAGTAAAAGTCATGCTACACTCTTCTTCTACATATTCCTATTTTAACACTCATTAATCCAAAGGAAAAGAGATTGCTGGTCTAGTTCAAATCCTAGTAATACATCTCCCTCTTTCCTTAGAGCAGAAAGCTCCCAAAAGGTCAGCTAAGGCTCAAGACACCATTCCATGAAGTGCCAGATAACGAGTAGCTTTTTTAAGCTTTTCAAGAGCTGCCTGTTGTGGGGCCACTACTTGCCAAATTGCATAACTAAGACTGCATGAACAATAGCAACAAGAGAAGAAAATGCACACTTGCTTCTGACTACTACAGCATAAAATGATTTGTTAGGGATGGCTTTCTATTTGTAAATAGAAAAGTCAAAATGGTACTTTGACCTGTGTAACTGCTATGAGAGAAAACATTTTTTCCATTGACATGTACTTCAGTAATTGGTGGGGGGCCGGTTTTGAGGCTCCGCTGTCCTGCAGCAGAGCCCTGGGCTTAGCTCTTACGCAGCTCAGTAACAACTCCAGGGATCCTGGCACCACCTCTTCGCAGAGTAGGTCTCTGCACCTTCCTATGGTGTACTGCAGATGCCCGAAAGCCAAATGTTTCGAAAATGTGAAGGATGCTCTCCCTTTGTAGGAAGATGGCTATCACATGTACTCACATAACTCAGAGCCAACAAGCTGTAGTCACATTAGGTTATAATGCTGTTTCAAATTCTGAAATCACAGATATGGATTCCAAAATTAGGATAAAGCATTACTGCTTCCAAGTCTTCCCCACAAAATGCCCATATTTAAAGACTGTTGCCAGCGCTCTTAACAAACAGGGACACACATGTATGTGACAGGATCCTGCACACAGGCGACTCACTCCAACTGCCATCAGTGACTCACAGCAGGCGCTTTCAGCAGATGGCACAACATATCAGCCCAGCTTCCCGGTTCAGAGGCCAAATGAGGCTTCTGTTTACTGCCCAGTAGCTATGACAGAAGATGCTCTACGAACATAGCTGCAGGGTGTGGACAAAGAGCTCATGCCAGCATAACACCATCTGGTCTGGAAGCTGCCTTGGCATCTGCTTGGGAAACAGCCTCTTGACTTGCCTTGCCTTACCTTGGCATTAGAGAAAATTATTATAATTATCGTCTGCCAGACAAAGATGAGGTAGAGAAGAACAGGTTACCTCTTCCTGCCCACTCTGTTGTTATGTTTAAGTCAGCTCTTGTAGCAGTGCCTAGTATCTCTTAGTCGTGGTGTCAAATCATTTTTAATGACAGGCATTTTGCCCCATTCCTGTATGCCTGTTCCAGGGAAATAGAAGTCAACATTTTAAGGGACAGTATGAAAATTCTTTAAAATCTACCTATCCTAATCTATCATCATCCCGTCATCAGCCTAACCCAAGTCTGAAGCCAAGTTATAAGCATGTGAGTTACAAGATTGCTATAAACACAACATAACACATGCATGGATACCAATCAGTCAGCAGACGATAATGTTTTGAGGAAAATAGAGAAAAATACCACACCTTATTGGCTCATTATTTCTGAATAACAGGAACTTCTCTTTAAGTGAAAATTCATAGAGCTTGTGACTGTGTCTAGAAACATTAACCTACTGTATATAATACAGTGCCAGGTTGGTATCCATAGGGAACAACAGATGTGTCAAGGCAAAGCTATTTACAGAAGTCAAGATGAAGAAAGTAAAGATGTCAAGCTAAAACACACTGAAGTCTTGCATGGAAGCACTCCTTCAGAATACAGCAGCTTCTGTTTGCTTAGCTTAATTCCCCCTCAAAGGGATTAAGTTAAACCCAAAAAGATATTTTTATTTTCTAGTAAGAGCATCTACAAACTGATTATAAGTTCTTTAATGTTATAGCAGTAATCAATTTCTCTTAGTTAATCTCAGTCACTGCATGGTCTGAGATTACCAAACATTTGGTTGCTACCAAAGGTTCTGGTTGTGTATGCTGTATGCTGTAGCTCATGGAAAATAACTCATGAGGTACACAAAGTCTGGCAAGACTTTTCTGCAAATTTAAACTGCCCTCCTTCTAGGGCATGAGAAGACTGCAGCAGAGTACACAACAGGTGAGTCTTGATGGTCATAAACTCACTCGTCTTCTCACTTCAGCAGAACAGGGACTTCATCACTGGGGCCCACATCCACAGTGAGATACACTTTTTAAGCTCTCGAAGACTCCCACTTTCTGACAATTTTTTCCCCTCCAGGACTAGCTAAACCCACTGGATTATTTTCTTTTTTTGTCACAAAGAAAAAGGAGACAAGATAATTAAACCTGCAAAATCCTACACGAATCATGATCAGAGATTCATTCTAGTGTAGTATATGCAAACACATGACCTGGGAATGACTCCTAATACGGAAAGCTGCCACTTCTAATTTTCTTCTTCTTGGTAGTAGAATGTATGTAGAAAGTAAGCTAGTAATAGCAGGGAGATAATCACATATAAAAAATGCTACTGCAAATGTACATTAAAAGTGCCAGCCTGCAGGATCATTAGGTCAGGCAAATGCATTATATACAAGGGCTGATTATCTTGCCCTGTTATTCCACAGAGGATACTATATTTTACTAAATCCCAAAGGGTTTCATAATTCAAGCAATGCTAAAACAGGAAAGTGAGATATTTCTCAATGCCTATCAACTTAGTGTGACAGCATGACACTGCTGAAAAAGAAAGATACCCAGAGCAACCAAAACCACACCGAAATTCAAAAATTTTGTCAGTTCTTCATCAAGGCTCATACAGTAACATTAATTCCAGTCAAAACCCACAGAAAGCAATTTGATCAGTATACTCTAGGACCACAGTTCTCTTCCATCCTGTCATTCCCTGTTCCACTACTACACTCTGATCTTCTTCTTGTGGAACTTACAAATTATGAACTTCCATCATACAGTAAAAACACTACAATTTGTGTAAGAAGTTGCCATTTTTTCTATCCCATTTTTATTTACTTCATTGGTCAAAAATAGCCATTTCTCCAGCTGATCCATCTGTGCACTGTAATGCTGGTAAATTGCTTTAATCAAAAAATACTTTTTAAGTCATTAATGAAAATATTTGATGAGAGCACTCTGAATATCAACCTTGCAGGAACCCCAAGCTAAACTGTGTCAGATACACAGACTCCCTTGCAGCTCTTCTTCGGTTAGTTTACTGCTATCACTAAAAAGTAGATTATGGCCTAGATTTGTTATAATAATTTGCCATGAGGCAAACAGAGCTCTGTTGAGGGAGTAAAAAAGAGGAGATCTGGTGATATTATGGGAACCCACATTCAAAATCTTCTCTCAAACAAGCTAGAGAGTCATTTTTCTAATACTAACAGCTTCTCTAGTCTCTGGACACAGACAAAAAAGCTCTGCTAGAAATAGGCATATATAATGTCTGCATTATTGATGATTTGTTCCTTTTCAGTTTATTTTTTCCCTCAGGGGCTCATCACCAGGTTGTGCAAGTTCCAGGTACATGCACGCACAGCTCCCCACCAGCCCCAGGCTCCAGTCTCCCAGAGCAGAGTCTTCCTGAGCTCCCCTCCCATTCCCTCCTGCCAGCCCAGCTCTCCCTCTTTCTTCAGGAGAAAATGTAACCCCCGTGCAGGAAAGCACATTTAGCATTCAGGTATTTCTGGCAACTGACACACCTTCCTCGTTGGCTACAATATGGTGAGTTACCAAAAGTTGAAGAAAAAGTGAAGAGACTCTTCTATGGAGCTCAAACAGTGGATGCCCTAATTGGAGGATGTTGGTGGAAGCACCTTGCTGTAAGACTGAAAACATAGCAGCCAGTAATTAAAACGACCTGCTCACAGGTTCAGTGTTTATTCTGGCTGCACCACAAATTATTGTAGACTTACGATCAGTCTCCACGTACCTGTGGAGAAACAATGAAATGCTGGAATGCTACTTTGGATGAGGTCTCAGCAAACACAGGCACTAAGATGAGATTCACACACATACTGCTCTCAGTCAAGGGACTGTAGCTAAACAACTCTTTGAGCAGATCAGATCTGAAGGAGAAAGTTTACCTGAAAAAGTAATATTCACCATGTCAAGGGTACCCAAACTCCTCCACCCTTTCAAGATTTTAATATTTTTCTCCCTTCCACATTATTTTCCTAAAAAAGGGCACGTAAAGAGCCCTTCAAATACGCATCATGGCACATACAAGCTGAGGCTTTAAGACAATGAAGAACAGTAATTGTCCCCTCTTGTGCAGAGGCATTAAAATAGCTGTATACTACAGTCACAGGTATCTTACACATGGTACTAGCCAAATAATGCACATAACAAAATTACTATTTTTGCAAACTACCAATTCTGCTTTTCTGTGCAGCACTAGAATGCATTTGCCCCAAACCCCCCACTGCCCAAACTACAATGATGGCACCCCTGCCAGAGCACAAGACTACACTGTGGCACCCCAGCTCGACAGGACAGCCGCAGGCACTTTGAAGAAAGGTCACTGGGCTCTGTCCTGCCCACACGGGCTGAGCACATCGGAGACCAGCAACACAGCTCAGCACAGCATGGGACACAAAGCCACATGGCAATCTTTAGCCACAAGACAAGCCTGGCCAAAGCTTCTCTGCAAACAGTACAATACAGAAAAGCAGTACCTAGCATTTAATATGTCTCCATTTATGTCGTTCAATGTTATTGTGAGTATGAACATGCTGTGAGGCAGAAGCAAAAAGCGGTGTTCTTCTATGCTGTAAGCACTCTGGGTGCAATTTTGTGCCCATAATACATATACTGTGTTTACTCCACCACATTAAATAATTTTAGACTTTAAAGATTGCCTATGAAATATAGTTCCCTCTAGTTATGTCTAAATCTGCCATCAAGAATTTCTGGTATTTATATACCACAAGTCTACCTGTGCAAGTTCTCTGACTGGAGATATGAATTATTTTCATTGCTTATTTTGTTTCAGAAAGCTATTTTCTAAGAATTCATAGAATTGTCCAATGTTTTGGGGGGATACAAGGAGAAACATCTATTTCTACACACCCTGAAGAGGAAAACTGAAACATTTTATATGAGAAAATATCACTGAATAGATATCAGTTGTTTTTTCTGAGGGAGAAAAATCCAGCAATGTGAATTACTCAGCACTATAGTTGTTTTTTGCCTTTCATCTCACTGACAGCATCAGTGACAGAATGATAACCAAAAAAAAAAAAAAAAAAAAAGAGAGAGAGAGGGAGAGAGATAAAAGGACACAGAGATATACTGCAACAACATTAGGTATACACAGGTTGAGTATTGATGTGCTGTGAGCATAGGATGATCTGGAATGACACAATCAGGAAAAGGCAATGCCAAGAAGGGTTTTTCTCTTTCTTATTAATTGATTATTCTCTTTGCTACCAGAGGAAATTCAGGCCAACATCACTGCTTTTCTAGCAGTTAGAGACATGATGTACAGTAAAGGAGGGTGTGGGGGGAAACACTGAAATAATTCAAACATTTTTTTCTTAGGCATGGCACATTGCTGTTGGTTTAAAAAGAATGTCAGAGGTGCTGCCTAACTGTGCCAAATAAATAAGGGCACCTCACAGAAAAGCTTCTTTGCAGCAACTGAATGCTGGCACCCTGCAAAAGCATGTGTAACATGTTCCACCTTCACAATGGTCTAATGTATTAATGAATTATGCAGAAATCAAATGTAATGCAACTTTCTCTTATGATAAAAAGGTATGTTAAACTCGGGACACTTCTCCCTATGAAAACCCCTTTGCTACTTCAAAGCAGCATTTTTTTTATGATCTGAATGTTTCTCCCTTTCCCTGCCCCACCTCTCCTCTCTGAAGCATCCTCAGTAATGGCAGAAGATCCATATGTATTTTACAGCACAGGAAGTTTTATTGGGAGGTAAGGAGAGGGGGAGGAGTGGCAGAAGTAGTTATCCACTCCACATCACATATGAGCCAAGGCAGGCATCCACTCCCCAGACACATTCATGCCTGTAACATTCCCAAACTGCTGAGTGTATGTACAGCTGCCTTCACACAGCGATTCAAAGCTCCCGACTTCTCCCATACTGCTGATGGCACAAGATCAGCACTGATGATCCGTGTGTTTGTGCAGTCTTCCTGCACAGAGAAATGCAAGTGTATTTTAAAATACACCTTTCTGTAGCCAGTAAGAAGCCCAAGAACAGAGGAGGCCATTTTGCTGTATAAACAGGCTTGCTCAAAGCCTGCAGCTGGCAGTGGATGGCAGATGGACATTTTCTTTCTGTCACCATTTCTCCCACCAAAGCAGCAAGAGAGATGTTGCCAGGCCGCCTCTGTCTCTGCCTACAGCCCAAGACAAATCGCATAGAGGTGGGTGAAGAGCAGTATGTTGAAGCAACTGATAGAAACCTGGTTCCTTTCTGAAATACCTCTTCTGCCTCTGCTTAAGAATACGCTGCATAGCAGAGTGCATATTTTGCAATTTATTTATAAGTTGCACCCTTTTGCTAGCTATTTTTAAATAAGTATCTAAGCAAACTGCACAATCCTCAAAATCTAGTATAATAATTATGTTACCAGTTATGGTAAACAATTTCTTGTATAGTGACTTAGCATCTTCCAGAAATGGAAGATCTAAGTCACTATAATGAAAATGTCTTTTATTTGAAGCAAGATTTTCAAAACATTTGACGTAAAACCAGAGCTCAGTTTCTCAAATGCAAAATACATACTGCCAGGCTTTTCAGAAACTGTTCAACAGACAAACGAAGCTCTCAAATGCACTCACCGGTGGCTCTAAAAAATAATGGTCAGAAAGGATCAGATTTATTTTTAAACAGCTATTGAGTACTGAAATCAGTTTCACTCTGGAGCTGGTATCAAAATGTACTTGGTAGCCTGCACTCTTCCAAAAATCTTTCAGTATCTGAACTTTTCTGAAAATGTTCCCATGGCTGGGGCCAACAGGCTCTTTTGACATTTTGTCACAGCAGCTGCTTCCCTCTCCTCCAGTCCCATACACTTTGGTGCAAAAAAATAAGCAAAAAATTTACATCCTCCTTCCTAGCATGCTTCCATTGAAGTGCTGCCTGCAGAAATCCTGGAGCAGTGGAAGACAAGAGGGCAGAAGAGACCCCCTGTATGGCCCATCCACCCTGTCCATGGGTATGCAAGGTATGAGGCAGCATGGAGAGGGAAACACACCACTTGAGCAGCAACCCTTCTCCTTTACAGTTCAGTCTCATGTGCCTTTCACTCCCAGTTCAGCTTATCTCAAGTATCAAGCTCCATGCAGCAATGGTTCTCTGCTTAAAGCAGATTGGAGAGTACTAAGCAAGGCAGTGACAGCCACCCCTGAAGGAATACCATGACCCTGCATGGCAATTAACTGAAGAGGAAATAATCTCTGGGACCCTGGAGACTGGGAGCTGTTTTCCCAGATCATTTTACGACCCTTCCTCCAAAAGGCCTGATCCTCCTGTCTCTGCCCTGTGTAATTAAACAGTACTTGGACGCAAAGAGCCACTGATTTCAAACTTTTCCTTGCTTGATTAAGGCTTGCTCATCATAAACGGATTTGTCCTAATTCAGTGACAGCACCTGGATAGATTAACTTAGACAACTTGAATATATACCTTCATGCAGACAAATGGATTGTTTTGTTCTTATTAATATCAGCTATTATCCTTATTTCTGCTTTGAATCATATTCTGAATCTCAGTCAAGACTTCTTGACTGCAGAGCACAGCTGACTGAGAAATTAGTCTTTATAATTTAATGGAGCACCTATGTGTTTGCCTCAGTCTGATAACGCATGCAGACTATTATCTCTGATAATAGTAAAAGAGCAGACTTCACATTTGCAATTGACAGAAGGGGGTAAACCAAAGGATATCTTTAGCTATTCAGTGGCTAAAGGACTACTTTGCCCATTTCCATTTCCACTTTCACACTGCAGAGGTTAATGCATTTGTTTCAGAGTATTTAGGCGATCTCAGATCTGGTAAAGCACTCTGGGGGATTTAAAAAAAAAATTACATTTTTAAAACAAACTTTGAACAAAAGTTTATCTGACATTTACCTCAAAGCCAAATTTAAAGAGTTTTCATTATGCACAGCATAAAATACATTTGTGCACATTTTATGTAATCTACAGCAATTTTATAGCTCACATCTACAAAACAAGCCCTAACAAACAGAAGGTCCTCAAGAAAAATCTCCCATGTTACATACATATAAGAAAATACTTCTGCAAAGGCTGTGGGACATTTCACAGAAGAAAACTGCAGCAAACAGGATCTTGTAGTCATCATGACAACAAACATACAGAGAAAGAAACCCATGACTAGATATTTGAAAATACTGTATCATAAATGTTGCTATTCTCAAATTCATGAAGAAGCTCATAACCAACAAACTTGGGCATTAGTACAATGTGGAAAAGCTAGCTACCAAAACAAAAGGATTTTCTTCAATAGGCATCAAAAGTAAAGTATATTTATTACTAAAAAGAACTATTATATATACATTTTTCATAGATACTGTTTTGATATGAACATTAATATACTAAATTTGCCAGTGACATTTATTTGCCTTGTTTGAAAGCCAGAAGTTAGAAAACATGAAACATGCTTGCCTCAGAAGAGTAGAACAAATTCCTTGAAAAATCAGATCTCTCTTCTTTCACAAAAACAGGTGAGTTTGCATTAACATCAAAAGCCATGCAAATTAAAAATGCAGCACATAAAAAGGAAATTCTTACTTTAACTTCCACTGTCTTCCCACCTTGCTCGATATGCCTCTCAAGATATTCAGAAGACAGCAGGTCACTACAAGAAGAAGAAAAAAAGAACCATAAGCCTTGTGCATGTGTTCTTGCACTCCCTCTCAGCAAGCACTGATTAAACATTTACATTTGAAAAGGACAAAACCTGCAGGATACTTTTCCTAAAATGTTCATAAAAATCACTGAAACAACCACCTCCAATGGAGTTACACAGTTCATGAGATACATTGATTTTTATTACCAGAAGGTGGGACAAGGAAAACTTAAGGGGAGTTTTTGCGTGGGCGCTTCAAAACCAGCCACTGATACCGATTTTAATTCAAGAGGCTTTCCTATTTGCTGCTAAAGCTGAACAGTACAGAAGTTAGGTGAATTTAAAAAAAAAGAAAAAAGCAGAACAATGAAAAACCATCAGGAGTGACTCCAACTCAATCTGAGGGGAAGTGGCAGCTGAGCTGGCAGGCTCCTAAGGACACAGTGGCACAATAATAAAATGACCTTGTAACACCAATACGGTGAGCTCAGGTCCACACTTAACAGCAAAGCCATCGGCCGTGGGAGCTGCAGCCCAGGCAGGCTCACAGTGCAGGTGCGAAGGCTGTGGTGGGGCCCCTGGGGCAGGGTCTGTCCCAAGGAATCCCCACCACCACCCTTCCTGGGAGCTCTGCAGCTTTAGCAATGCTAGAGGAAAAAGCTCTGGGCAACAGCAATCCCAGCCTTCAAGTATACAAGGATTTGGAACGAACACTGAAGATAAAAAACAATCAGACCTGGGGCAAACGTATATAAATTAAATGCAGGCTGTATTTACTAAGGCACTTCAGCGTAAAACCAGTCAAATCCTCTCCCTCAAAATTATTTTCTAGCCAAGCAAATTACAGAATCACAGAATGGATATGGTTAGAAGGGACCACATCATCTGCACCCTAAGTTTAACTAAGCGTTTCCAAAGACTGCAAAATTTTACTGAGATTAAATCAGTATAAACACTGGATAATGTCCCACCTCAGAAGTGATTAAACTGAAAAAGATGAAGAATTGGTAAACACCTGAGAAGAGGCAGGTTGACTGCTGGGACAAAAGGCAATAAGTAGAGACCCCCTCGGCAGAAGAAGTAAAATTGAAAATTTCTCCTTTAAACCAGCAAAACACCCAGGCTAGAAGTGAACTGACCTGCTGAGAGAGGGCAGGAACAGCAGAGGGGCACCCAGGGCAGTGGCTGATCACCATTCCAGAGCTTCGCTCTGGCCAAACAGGGAGCAGGACTATGGACTTCGTTGCTCACAGAGACATTGGTGACAATCATGAGTGAGCCACAAGCAGGACAAGGTTGGCAGTATGGTTCCTCCCATATCAGCCCTAAAAGCTGCCAGCTTGGTATTTGCATTAATAAACCAGGCACAAATCCCATGAGGGTTCCAATGAAATATGCTGATAATGTTAATTGGAAAGCATGAGGAATAAGGAAGAAGATCAAAAAAACTCCCTTAGGAAAGACCTGGATGATCTTCAGCACTGGATATTAGAAATAAGATCAAATTCAATTATACAAACAGCAAATTTATGCACTTAAGGGATGGAGGGAATTTCTATCATGTTGTTTTGGAAGACCTGGTTTATAAGGAAGAGAGACATGACTGCACTTGTTTCTGGCAAAATGATTTGCCAGATCAATAAATAGGGTGTCTTCCTGAAAAACAGAACTGTCATGCCAGAATACATCAAAGAAGATGTATTTCCAGTCAGACTGAGGTAAGATTAATACCACTGCCCAAAGGAGAACTCTTTTCAAATACTGCAGACAGGTACTGGACAGCTTTGTTTACAAAGTTCCATTACCTGGCAGCACAGAGAGGCTCCTGAAGGCTAGCAAAATATTGATTTGTGAGGGAATGTGAATGCACCAGAGCCTATACACCAAAACATAAAGGCAGACAATTAGGCTATAGAAGATACTGGCAGAACCTCAAATGTACAAGGTTTGTCAATGAGTCAATGGAAACTGGATGTTAAAGAAGAAAAAAAAAACAACAAACAAAAAAACCCACTTTGTATCTAAGTGTGAGCGACAGCAGCAACAAAAAGAGGAATGCTAACAAATTTCTGAATGGTAGCATCCATGGGACAATTGTTCACTCAGTCACAGTGAATTCACAGCTGGTTGCTGCTGAAAGCAGAAGGTCTCAGTGCCCCCTCAGGACCAAGCACTGAACCTACCCTGTGTCAGCACAAGCACTCATCAAAACACTCTGGGTGTCAGAACTAACACTCATCAAAATACTTTTCGTGTCAGCTCTGGCACAAGTCAAGGTACACTTAGGAGGGTTCAACAAACCCATGTTTTTGTTGCATTAGTTAACTGAAGTCCTTTGAGAAGAGGTGCAATAAGCTCCAGAGATGACACAAGGGAGGGAATATACCTGAGCAGATGCCAATAAGGGTGGAAAAAAGAGTGAGTGGTCACTGCAGAACCAGTGTGATCAGCTGCCCCAGATTTGCCCTCTAGGACCCCCTTAGTTCTGGTCAGGCCCGTATACCTATATCGATGCTTTGCATAGCCGCCTGCAGATGACCCATTATTGAGATGCTCTTGAGTTACTGATTACAAGACTCTAAAATCCTCTTAGAAGTGAATATTAAATATTTAGGATACTCATTCCCTGGGGGAAGCTCAAAGACTTCTATAAGGTCTTGTATGCCTTTTCCAGATTTAGAAATTTAGACAGATGTTCTCTTAAAATGTATTTAGTTCAGCTTGCTGAAGTTAGATATATTGTTTCCCAGCATTCACTACACTTTCTTTCAGCAGAAGTTTATGCTTCCACAGACTTACTACAGCCTTCTGTATAGCTTAGGGCTCTACCTTTACTCTTCACTATTTCTGGGGGACTCAGTTAAACTAAGGCTGTTGTCCTTATCTGATGGCCGTAAAGGGTTTTGTGCCAAGGAAGATGCAAGAGATTATAAAATGTTAAATGTATAATATTGAAGTAAGTATACAGTACAAAAGACAGAGCTTAACTCAGAAAGACTTTTATAGTTGTGTTTAGAAAGATGATAAGGAGAAGCACAGGGTCTGCTCCTGTGCATCTGACAAAATTACTGCTTTTTAAAAGATACTGCTGTTAATGTTTTTATGTTCTGGAAGATCATATGTTATGTTCTCAAAGATCTGGATATTGTGTCTGCAACGAGAAAACAAAGAGACTGATCATTCTCTGTCTAGTACAATACAAGAACTAGGAGGTAACAGAAAAGATTCGGTAAATTCAGAACTAATAAAAAGGAACCTTTTCTGGCACAGCCACCAGTTACAATGTGCCAGTTAAAGACACTTTTAAAGCCTATCCTAAGCAACACGGCAGGATACATCCAAGAATATTTTACAACCTCTTGCCACAGGAAAGAATGAATATTAGAGGTCTAAGTTGGGAATGGACTAGTTAGTGGACATAACTGGAAGCTGCCAAACGCACAGAAATTGCACCTAATTCAAAGTCTTGGAGTCCCGGAGAAGGACTCCAGGGAAGCCTCATACAAACTTGTTCTTCTCTTCCACTTCTCCCTCAGCATCTGCCCAGAGCTACTGGGACAGGGAAGTTGGCCAAGTACCCCCTTGACCTAACCTGGGCTGCTCTGCCTGCACCCTGAAGGGCTCTGTTTCTCCTACGGATTATACAGGATCCAGTTCCAGGGTTACTGGTGGTCAGTCAGCTGCTCTTCTCCCTTGTGATGGACATACCCGGGTTGTTCAAATTGTGTTTATTTACAAAGTAGGCCAAGAAAAGAATTCCTAAACAGGTCCGTCCATTTTTTCCTCCTTCTTAGTCCTTACTTTTGAGGACAAAAGGGATGGAAACAGCTGGGGAGCCGCTGGCACTCCCCCACCTCTTGAGGACTCTTGCAAGTGCCTTGATTCCTGAAATGAGCCTGTCTGGAAGGGAAACACCATGGGGTCACCTGCCTGCATAGCTTCTGGGGACGGAGTTAAGAGCTTACAAACAGACAATGGATCTGAATTAAAGACACTTTTAAAGCCTATCCTAAGTAACATGGTAGGATATGTCCGAGAATATAAAAACAAATGAAGCCATGTTATGCTTTATTATTATGACTCGCTGCACTGAAAATGTCATAAGAAAACACAACACTCTTGTAGATCCAATAATGCAATCAGTGCTATTACAAACTAAGCTACAACCTAACAATTATACACAATCCTAAAAATTCAGGCCAAAAGATATGCTTCTCTCATGAGATCACCTCATAGGTGGAGTCATGTTTTGTCTTCAGTACCAGTGAGGCACATAAGTGCATAGTATCATAGAATCATAGATTCAGATGGGTTGGAAAGGACCTCTGAGATCATCAAGTCCAACCCTTGATCCACTACCACCACAGTTACTAGGTTATGGACCTAAGTGCCACTTTAAAACAAACAAAAAACTAGATTAAAATACCTGTGAAACCTTATTAAAATTATTTAAGCAAGGTAAGACAGAGCAATCAGCATTAAAATAATATGCATTTCAACATAAATAAATAAACATATACTTCTCTATGGTAGAGGTAAAATAGGAACAATTTAACTTGCCTCCCACTCTATCCTAAAAGCCATCTTTGTCAGCTTAAGTAGTAATTTTTGTATCAATTATAAATAAAATCTATGAAAAAAGAACAGACTCTGAAAAAAAAATCAAAGAAACACAAGGGATGGAGCAAATTACAGAGAACAAAACATCAACACTATAAAAGACAATATTGCAGAATGAGATTTTCAGAAACATTTGTTGAGCCATCGATATGAAAAGGCATGGCAAAAACCTGCATATGTTAAGATCTAAAACAAAAAGAAACATTTACAGTAAAAAAAGCACATGTGATCTGTTGCTTTTACAAGGAAAAAAAATATGTTCCAGTAATAATGGTAATTCTGTTTTCAGTGGTCTGTTACTTTTTAAATGTACACAAATCAAGTAATGTAGTTTTGTTTTCAGCAGCATCATTTCTTTGAGCATTATCTTAAGTACATATGAGACAATCCATGAGTCCATTCCATACAGACCCAATAGCATAAGGGTCAGAACAAAAAATGAGCAAGCTCCACTCTGCTCTTCCACATCTCCCAAAGAGTCACAACAGTACACAAGAGGCAGAGGCTGGGGGGGACTTTTTGTTACACAATAGAGCCCAAACTAAGGAATTTACCCTTATCCAAGATGATTCATATATATGCGCTTAAATTGTGCCTTGAATTAACTGCAGCATTTGCATAGGAGGTTTACCAAAATGAAGCTGGGATTGGGAACCCAGGGAAACAGAACAGCTTTGGAAATAGATGGGTTCCCCAGCAGAAAGAGGCTGCTTCAGGAAGAAAAAGAGGTTAAAAAAACGTGTTGTCAAGAGAAAAGAGGCCAGAACAGGTCAAGTGTTTAAAGAGAAAGAAATCAAAAACAGGAGATTACAAAGCACTTCTACTCGAAAGAAGAAAAAAGCAACCACTAAAGATTTTTGAAAAAGGAAGAGGCTTGCATTTGAATATGAAATGGATAAAAACCTGGGAATTACCACTGAAAATTTAACAGAAACATTTACTATTAAATACAGAAGGAAAACTCCTATCACCACCTTCTGAATAAAATTTAACTTTCCAGATTTAAGAGACTGAAAAGACTAAGAGAAGAAAAGAAGCAGAAATTATAGGGACCTCTTTAGAGGCCACAGGAAGAATTACAAAGTCAAGAAAGGTAGAAATAAAGGCAGCTCATAATCATAGTATTAAAATGCACCTTTGTCAACATCAGTGTTATAAATGAGAGAAATGCCTGGCTTCATGATATCATTGCTGTGTCTCCTTGAACACCATAAGAATTCTTTATCATTTCTTCTGTTCGTTCAAACTGATTTCCGTCTCCACAACTCTCCATTATGTACACCTGAAATTTCAGATTAATATGATGATTTCAGATTAAATATGGTGCCAGACAAGGACATCAAATGAGAGATCTGAGGTAAGATGCATTACTGAAAAGGAAGAGGGGGTTTTAGTTGAAGTCAGCAGAAAGGTCTGAATGGGTCGAAAGCCAGCAGGAAATTATCAGCAGACATATGGAGACATTCAAAGGAAACTGTTTCAGGGAAATGATGGAGAGACTGATTAGAGATTGATGCCATATCAACTGCACAACTAATGCTAACCCGTGTTGCAGAGCAAGCTGTGAGAAAGAAGCCTCCTGCAATATCATGCTTTAGAGGGCTGCAGTCAAAGGAATGGGCACTGTTTGAATGAGGAAACTTCCCATAAAATGAAATATTTTCCCCTGATGGTGTACATCCTATACCAATTATACAGGATTAATAGATAAGGAAGGAGCGGCTATGGGAGGTAATTTTTAGAACAGTCCATCTTGTACACCAGGAAAGACAAGGCAGCTTGATCATCATGAAACAAGGACCAAGAAAGTGGAAGACTAGATGAGAGGGAACAGAATGGATCTTTGTTTTTGCCAGTCAGTAAGAGCATAAGGCAATTTGCATTACCTTGCATTACACTATGGTCCTAAAGCATTTTCAGTATCAGCCGTGAGCTAACTACAGCAAGATAAACTTTAAAAAGCCTTTTAGCTGTATTTCAGATTTCTGTATCTGACTACCTAGGACATTTTAATTCTCCTTTATCCTCATGCTTACCCCGAAACCTTCTCTCTGCTCACACATGATCTCTCTTTGCCCTTAGGAGGGATTATCTATCTCCATACTCCATGAACCAATCTGCTTTAATAGCCACAGCTCTAAAACTTTCATCTCTGCCTTCCCATCAAAAGAATTGCTGAATTCCTTTTTATGTGGACGGTTAATTTAATTAATGACTGTATCTGTTAAGCTAGCCAAATGGACTGATCAATCAGAATTAGATAGTTTCTTGTAGACACAGCAACAGTTTTCACAGTGCCTACTCAGAGGAAGAAAAAAACAACTGAGAAAAACAGAGCCACTTTTTGTCTGCACAAATTGACATTTCACCCCTTTTTAAAATATTCTTACTGTGCTTTTCTGTCCTTGTTGCTGCTAATATGAAGGGGAGAAAGGAGAAAGTAATCTCTTAATATTTCTACTCCTACCAACTATTTAAGACCTTCTTCAAAAAGAAATTAGGGAGTTAGGAATGGGTTAAATCCTCAAGGGATTATACACAAATGCTAAGTCGTACCCAATCTCTGTCCCTTCCTGGAGCTTAATTTCACATTTCAGTAATAAACAATGATGCACAACTTAAATCTCTGCTGACATTTCTTCCAAATACTAACATTTGCTCATTTTTTTACTCTCCAGAACTTCTCTCTCAGATCCCTAATGCCATCTGACTTGAAAATGCACTTAGTCCCTTTATCCCTTAATAGCTAATTTGCCTGCAGGACACAATAGTAACTGCTCTGCACCCTACTGCAGACAGAAAACTGCAGAGCATCTCTGCAGCCCCACACAGGGCCTCCACCTCTGGCATCAGACAAGTCTCACAGCTCTGGCTTACAAACAGCATGTGTTTCATTTAGTGGACTGGCTTCATTTCTTGATGGGAACAGGTTTAAGCAGGTTGAAGACATTCTTTCTTACTTTCTCCAAATTCCTATTACACATATGACTCCTATTACTAGTATAAAATAGGAGAGAGTACACAACAAAAGCTGCAAGTAAAACCTGTAAAGCAACAGCAGTAGTTTCAAGGCTCAGGCTTGTGTGACCATATCCTGATGCTGGACATGCCTTGTGCACATGAACTCCACCTGAAGTACCTCCAGCAGACATTCTCTGGTGACACTTTCCATCAACAGTTACTACACCATGGACTTTTTCCCTATATTTTAAGGAAATACAGCTCCCTACCCCAACAAACTAAGAGTAAAACATAGCTCTCTGAAATCATCATTTCAGGTTCTATTAGTTTATTGCAACTTAAATATAAACAATAATTTAATTGTATTTCTTGCATCAATATTAGTATTTCCTAATAAAACCAATGAAATTGGTAAGCAGCATCTGATGGTATATAATGATAAATTTTTTAAATAAGGCATTTTAAAGCATTTTGTGGCGCAAGCACTGCAAAGGGCACAAATTCAATACAGCAGTTAAAAATATGCTGCAACTGATGGGGGGAAGGTGATTACAGTCTTCTATTTCAGTCAACAGGGAGATTAAATCTACTGCCCTGACAAGGAAGCTGCACACATGGAGTCACAGATTTTTCCCAATATCCATGAGAAGACAGTGCTACTCAAGATGCCATAGAGCTAAACTAGAGAAGAACTTTAACAAGAAGAAAGAGCAAACAATAGTTGTTTGCAAGATTCTCAGCAGGTGGAAAGGTGAAGTGGGACTTTTCTTGCTCTAAACTTCTGCTTTCACAGGCACAGTTGAAAGCAGTGTGGGCAAGGTTCACTTTGCTCCTTACTCAGTGTTCCATACAGTATTGATAGCAATGCAAGTATCAGTAAAACCTCACTCTGATTTTGCTGATGAGTAATTTACACCTGTGTTTCTTCAAGCCATTACTTTTTTTCTTATAGAAATTTCAGAAGGAGTCCTATTAAAATGAGGAAATATTTTCAGACCATGTTTATACTGTTACTATAAAGCAGTTTCCTCAATGTCATTCTGTTCACACACTTGTTTCTTTAAAGACAGGATAAACATAGTTAATTTTAATATTTGGGTAGATCATAAATTAATAAAAAAGGGAAGAGAAATGCACACAAGAAGGACAGGCTACATATTTTCCTGCACAAACGTACTACTGTGGTCTAATCCTAGTTTTTAATATGCTTCTTCATACACTCAAATTGTTTTATATTACATGGAAAATCACTTTGCAAGTAAACTCACTTGTGATTCAACCACATTTCAAACCAATTCTCTGTGTATTGTCCACAAACTCTATATTAAAAGAGAAAAACAGAGAAATTAAATGTTAAGCGTTATATATGGCCCTACCATTACTTTGTGCTCTTAAATACAAGCATATATTTTCCCCAGGACACCTGTATCATTTAGTGAATGGACTTTACTTTTTTTTTTATTTTGTAGCTTCCTTCAAGATTTAGCTTCAAATTTTAGTTAGTATATGCACTTCTTGCCCTGTATTCCTGCTCTTATGCACATATCCATGATGCTCTCTCAAAGTACTCGCAAAACACAATTACTGAGTCCTCTGCATACTCTCCCCAAAAGAGTTCATATTAGCAGCTTCCCAGTAAAATATCTATTTGTTTTGGGTATCCAGTTTAAAACTTCACAAAGCCATATATTTTAGAAATACGGTGCCTTTTTCATTTTAACACATTTCAGATGTGTCCTGCCCTGTGTTGCAGTTTAGACTCAGGAGCTCTTGGAGCTCTTCAGAGCTGATCCCAAGAATCCTCCTCATGGAGTGCCCAAAGAACAAGAAACTGTCACTTAGAGCAAATAGAAGACTTCACACTGGCGGGTGTTTGTCCAGAACCATGAAGGAAATCCCTGTCAAAGTGACCAGGCATCACCACTTGCTTTGCACATACACACCTTCCAACCCAGTAACAGGTAAAGTGGGACTGTGGAGCAAACTGCCTCATTGCCAGCACAGCCTTGCCTCACTCCCAGATTACAGGCAACAAACAGCATATAGTTACAGAAATAAAACAAAAAATCTTAAGCTGTATAAAATAGCAATACAAATTACGTTCTGATTCAGCTCCTGCCTGTTTCATCACCTCCTTCCAAACTCCCAATTGTCATACCCCCTTTCCTCTCCCTACTCCTCCTTTATTCCCCAGCCCACCTCTTCTTGTCAACCAACATTTCCCTGCCACTGCTTCCCACTTCTGCATGATGTCAAGGAAGACTAGCAAAGGAAGTCAAGAGATATACAGTTATGCATTAACACTGAGCACATCCATCCTAAAATGTGCATCCTTAATGACAGCAAAGCTTTCCCCTGCTGTGCTGTCATTTTTTTTATAAGCACTTAACAAACACCCTCTTATGCTCATGGTTACCTGTTGTTAGAACTTTGCATTTTATCCTCAAATTTGAAAGGTTGCTCATGCCCCAAGAACATTTTATGTAGTCATCTCCAAGAATGGTAATTACTTCTGAACTGTATTATTTTATATAATTATAGAGTATTTGTATCTATGGATTGAAAAATTACAGAGAAGTTTGTTTTTGTTGTTAATCTAAGGAATGCATCAATTGTTCAAGTACTTCAGATGTTTCAGAAAAAAAGGATCAGAAAAAAAAAGTTACCACTACTTTTATCTTTGTTCTCAACAGATGTGAACTTTAGAAAAGGGTATACCTGAAAATAGTTTCAATTCAAAACATAGCAAACTACTAAAACTACTCTGATGAAGACAATATGCTAGAATTTCAAGATAGAAATGGGCTTGAAACTCAGACATGGAAAAAGCCTATTATTGGTAGAGAGGCTAAAGAATGATGAAAAACATTTACAATGAGAGGCAAATTAAAGAGCAAGAAACTGAAATTACCTGCTGTAGCACCTTAATATCTCTATTTTGATAAAAAAGGTATATTTTAATAGCACAGAACATTGTGTGGATCAGAAGCCAAAGGTCTCGCATTTCATTAAGGATTGGGCCAGGATTTTAGTCTGAAACTACGCAAATAAATCCAATGGCACAATTAAGGGAGACAAGGAAAGGAGTCTCTTGATTCTTCAAGATCCTGCATTATTGGGAAAATATCTCAAAATATCCACACACAACAAATGACACAAAGGTTTGTGAAATAAAATTCAGGGCTCATCTTAGAAATTAATGAAGAGTGGGAAGACAAGAGTCCCTTAACCACCAAATTCTCAGTAGCCAGATTCTGAGACAACACTTATCACTTAACCACAGTCCAATGAATTATCACAGCTCCCTCAAACTTACAGTCATCAGTCTTCATGTACCGTATATAACTACAAGAGTACAGCTAGCTTCAGAGACAAAAGAAATCCATTTCCTAATGCTGTTCCAAGTCAAACTGTCTGGCTTGCCAGATGGCTCTGGCATTACTGATGACCCCAGCAGGTTTCTTTGCCTCCCTGTGTGTTACCTACCAGTAAATCATCCTCTCTAAACTTAAAACGCTCTTCAATTTGGAGAAGAGAGGATGGGATGAGGATGTGGGAATATGATAGAGGTTTACAACATCACGTAGACCACAGACAGAATTGATGCAAAGCTGTTATTCACCTAATTCCGCATTAGTAAAATAGGGAAGTACTTGAAGAAATTAAAAGACCAATTTAAAACAGATCATAGAAAGCACTGTAACACAACAAGTTGTGAATCTCTGCAACATGTTGCCACAGGAGGCTGCACAGGCAGAGAGTATCAGAAGGTATTTCAGAAAATGACTGGAAGCCCCGAACAATGAGTTCATAAACAGGTACTCAAAGGCACACAGAGAGATGTGCCTTCTGGCATCTCTAATCAAACTGTCATGCATGTTGTGGAGGGATGAGTGGAATGGACCCTGAGAATGGCCCTGTGCTCTTTCACTGCCAGTGCCAGGACAGATGGACCACTGGTATGATACAATTTCATTTCTTGTGTGTTTAATCACTGTCACTGCCCCTTAGGGTAAAATGAATTAACTTGATATTTTAAAATTACCTTTCTATCCAAAGTAATTTTCTGAGAGTTCTTATAGAATTTGTGCTTATAGAATGCAAATTATTTTTTCACATATTAGCACAGGATCTTTTTTAAATACATGGTTCATATTCACATCATGTAACCTACAATAGGGGTACAGAGCAACAGTGGCCTGCAGCACCCTGCTAGCTGCATCCATTGCAGAGACTGCTCCACATCTGTAACTGGAGAGCCATTTCTGAAAATGCAGCTATGACAGTTTTCTATCTGCTGCTGCATGGATAGGACTATGATTCCATTCACTCCGACTATCCTAAAGCAAAACTCCTGCAGGTTCAAATATCTCCCTCTTTTCTTATCATAGGTGTCACATCCTTCCGGTAGGATGAATGCGATTATATGACTAGCTTCGTACTTCTATATACAAAACTCCCTATCTTCACACTCCTCAAAGACAACAAAACTCTATATTAAGGCAAATTACAATAAGCTATATATCCAATTTTTATAGAATATATTTTACATTTCTAGTAGGCAACTGTCAGCAATGCACTATGCATGATACATCCAATTTGCTTATTTGTTTTCTCTTGCTCCTTCACCTTTTTCTATCCCTTTATTCTCATCTTTCGTGTCATCCTCTCTTAAATCAGGACCTTGCCTGCTTTGGTTGCAGCATTGTCTGGAGAATTCTAGATCAGAATGGTTACAATTACAAAATAGCAGAAAGCTCTCTTTCTTGACTTAAAACACAAATCAAATTGTTTTATCCTGCAAGACTATTAATGTGTGTAATGTGATAACACTTTCAGAATTTGACAAATTTCATTCACTCATGCTCAAAAATAAGTCACCTGAAACATCTCACGATGCCACCTAAGCAGTGGTTTAAATTTCAGAAGATACATATCCCACAATGAAAAAATTGGCAGGGTTAAAGCAGATCCAAGTATACTGAATTCTTCCCATAGAGTCTTAGATCTGAATCACCATCTCCTTATATCTCCAGAACACTTGCCACAAGAACTTCTCTGAAGCAGGTTTATGGTGCCAGCAAAGACTCAAAATTTTGTTTTAGTCATAATGCAAATCCTTAAGACTATTTTGTCTTTTCCTGTGGCCTCTCATCTTTCAGCCGTGATGTGCCTGCAGACAGAAACATTATAGACCCATTTATAAAATGGGAATAGATTTCTAAGAAATATCTTATTTATTATCTATTAATCTTATCTATTTTTATCCTGATGTATTCTCTTTAGGATGAAAAGGGACCTTCATGAAAAGGGACTTGAGTGTGCCAGCTCCAGTTACTATGTTTCAAAGAACTAACCTTTTCATTCAGAGGTTATTTACCTCCTTTCCCCCACCACCACCCCCAGCATATTTTCTGTACATGAGGCTGAGCACCTGGCATCTCAGATCTGCAGGACTCAAAGAATGGTATTCTTTGCAATGTGGCAACTCCCTGGCATTGAGCAGTTACATTTTGAACACGCTGCAGCAAAACACTACAGTCATGCTGCAGAGTGCATCTTTCAGGAGGAGAGGTAAGTATGCAATCAATTCCAGCAGATGCAGAAGTGAGCAGGAATATATTCTGCCATTCTGGTATATGTCTTGTTTTCCTTCAAAGGGCTCTAAATTAATGTCTTTCCAAACAACTAAATATAAGCAAGATGAAAACCTAAGTCTGTTTAGATGGAGTTAATTTTCATGAAGCAACTGCATAGCCTGCATGCTTGCCCACAAAAAAATAACGTCTAAAGCTGCAGAACAGCTGCAGACTCCTTTAAATGCTATATAGCAGTGTGGTAGAAAGCCTTGAAAGAACAAAAGAATTGCCCTAAAGAGCACACAGTATTACATATTCCCCCTCAGATCCTTTGACTCAGTCACTACTTTCATAGAGCATTTATTTCATCATAAGATAACCTCTGATAACCAGAAGTGCCACTGCTCCTCAGCAAAGGGAAGGGAAATAAAGACCACAGTCTCATTTCTGAATGCCACCGTCCCTCTTGCAGTCCTGTCCTTTTGCCCACCAGAACTGAGATGTGAAATACAGTTGACTGATGGGATCTGTGGCTGGGAGCACACTCGGCATCTGCAGAGCTGTCCCATCAGCCAGGGACACAGTCACATGCAGATGGCTCTAGGTATGATCTGCATCTGAATGTAGAGCTGCCTCTAATTAGAATTTTAATTCAGTGAATGATGAATCTGAATTTGACCAAGCATTTCTACTAGAAACCTACTTTCAAATCTCCTGTCATCTTTGCTTGGCATCTCAGTGATGTGCTTAGACTGTTCTAACAAAAGAACTGCTCCAGCTCCTTACTTGTCCTCATCCTGAGCTAACCCGGTATCCTAAAGGAACCTCTGCAGCAGAACAAAGATATAGACGGACTTTTTAAAAGACAGAGAGAAATCATCCTTCCCCTTCTTCACTCTGTTGAGCCATAGGGAAACAGGACACCCCAATGGGAGGCTGGTGCCTATAGGATACCCCTCTCCACAGCTAGCAGAGAGAAAGATTAGTTGCTCACAAAGGCAAGACCTCACCCTCCCACCAGCCTCCTACCCCAAGAACCCTCTGCTGGAGCCCACACTCTCCCTGTTAACTACAGAGATCCTCAGAGATTAGCATCCTAATTTAAGTGCCTCTGAAAACCATGCAGGGGAACACCACAGGAATACAATCCAGCACCTCAGTGGAGAGTTCAAGAGCCTCTCACTTACAACAGGGCTCATCAGTTCTTAAGGAATATCATGTGTGGTTTTGCAAACATTAATTTCAATAAATGGCACTACTGTTTATATCTACAGCTCACGTTGACAAGCAAATGTTCAAGAAGGTATTCTCCTCTTCAGTACAAAAATATTTGAGGATATTCTTATTATCATCCTTACTACATATTTCTGGAATCTTGCTCAATACTTTGAATTATTTATGTTTCTAAAAATAATCCTCCTCACATGTCATGTGTTACTTATAATAAAAGCTGGATTTAAGGCTGCAGTTCTACAGTGCAATGCATTTGATGAGCAATCATCAGAGAGGCTAATGTGGCTTGCAGAACAAGAAAAAGCCTTCCAAAAGCTCCACATAACATTGTAGAATTTAATGCTGAGGTAAACTATAAATTAAAGCTAACCAACCACCAAGGATGCTAATGGTTTTTAAGTTAGAAGACGTAGAGGGTTATATAAATTTTTATACACCCAGATATTTTTCTCCCTCACAAAAATAGAGACAGATATATTTCCAATTATACAACCAATTAATCAATTCTGGAATGTTTTTCATGGGAATATTTTCAGTACATCTGCTAAACACTGCTAGTACAACTAAAATCTGCAGCATTCTATCTTAATATTTGGAGATAAGAATTAAACCGCAAGTTAGAAAAATAAATATATCTGTTTCTTAAATCACAGACATACATGTTGATGAATACTTTCTTAAAGCTAATTGACTCTGCATATTGATATCAGTCTTAGGGAAGGGGTGACATAATCTCCAACACTGATTGCCATAATCAAAACTATATAACTTTAAAAAAAGATAATTTAGAAGTAAAGTAACCAAGTTTAAGGAATGCCTTAACCAGAATAAATGCATTTTCCATTTACATTTGAGTTTTTTTACAGACCAGCAATGTGTGGAGGTGGAAACAACTATGCTGTATTGCAGATAGAGAATTAGAGTATATGAAAGACGGTAAGACGTCTGATACTTTAGATGCCCTGAAAACATATCTTTTAATTAGTGCTGGCCAGGAATTTCCAATAAATGGTTTTTCACCAAAAAAAATCAGAAATGTAACAGTTTAAACATTTTTTTCCAAAACACACCTCCATATAGCCAAAGAACTGAAAAACTCTTTACACTCATATTCAAAGCCCTGACTTGCTTGATTTAGATCAAGTATAACTGAATCATCCGTAAAGAGATGTGCACCCTAATCATTGTTCTTCAGAGTACTCTTGGATTGGCATCAACTTCATCATTTCCACTCTGTGCCATACAAGTGATTCATTGAACCAAAGGAAGCAAAACCAAGACTAAATGAAAAATGTTGACAAATCTGAGATATGATAGGTTTTGTTTTAAGTCTGCTGGACCTACTATCAGTTCTTGCCCCTGTTTGTTCCCAAATTGCCATTTTCTCTCAAAAACGTGAGATATTTTGAGCAGCTGAGCATTCCTTATAACAAAGAAGAGGGTATTAATATGCAGCACTTTTGAAAATCAGTTGATTTCTACTTAAACAACAAAATATTGATTGTGCACTTCAGATTAACAAATCTGGCCAAAAATATATGAGGGTTAAAACATTCAAAATGAGAACAGAAATGTGTAAGGGAACCCTGGAGATACATTCGAGTTTCATGAAAACTGGCTTTGTGGGAGAACACGGCTACACCAGTGGCAGATGGGTGATGTACTGCAGAACAGGTGGATTCCAGCTCTTCCAGTATCAGTACCATCATCTTACACAGACTTCAGTCTTAGCACAAGTTTAGTATTTTGGGTTACGGTAGCAGAGCAAAGACCTGCTACACCTTCAGTATTACAAGAGGTGCATGTCATCACTGAAATCTACTGGCACTACACTTCCTTATGAAATATTTTTAAGGGAAACAAATCTTAACAGAGCAGAACCCTTTTCTAAACACAACAGGCTTTCTTTTCATTGAGTTGCACAGTCTCTGAGGTATTGACAAATTTTGCATGGAGAATTCCAGCATTTTCAAAGCTCACTTCATTTCAATACAATACATCCTACAGCTTTTCATTGTGGAAGACATAAAAAAACCCACAGAAACTATCCAAATACATATGGGTTTGGTTTTAGTATTGAAATATTTGAGTTTAAAATCTCCTCAAATACAATTCAATTTAACACCAGAAACATGAACAAACTCGTGAAACACATTGATACATTCTCTAATAAAATCTTAGTCCATACACACAAATAGAAGAAAATTAACATTGATTAATAAAAATTAGAAAGAGTAGATGTGTTCTCCCTTAACTCAAGTATCCTTTCATACACTTTTTCACTTTTTAACAGTTTGCAGCACAAAATACTCTTTAAAGGTAAATAATGCATTTGCAGAATTAATATCTAATATCAGCTGGAAGCACACACTAAGGGAAATGTGAAGAGAGAAAACACTTTCATCTTAGAATGAGGTAACCGAGAAGCGGGAGATGAAGTAGAGCTATTCTAGATATTGTGAGCTGCTAGAGAACTTTTCTTAATACCCAGGATGATGATATTTCTCTGAGACATGAAGTTTGTACTTCAGTCCACACAATCTGAGCATGCAAAAAGTGAAGGTGAACAATTCCCACTTAAACAAATGGGAGTCAAGGGCACTCAGCCCCTGAAAGACCTAATCCCTCTGAGATGAGGCATCACTCATGCCAGCCTAATTTCAGATTACAAGAACGGGTCTATAATCATACTTGGGTATGCCCGCCTGAATCTATGTATTCATGGATTAGCTTCAGTCACAGAAAATGAAATGGAAGGTGACACTTATTCAGAAAATGTAGACTTAGATTTGCTACTCAAAAGCACTGGTGTGCAGTAGAGCATGGGAATTACTCCTTGCAGCTAGGCAGAACTCCAGCCTCACACTCAGCAAAAATGGTGGAGAAGGAACTACAATTTATATTGTACAGCTATTATCTATACTTATTTATGTGTATATATTTATTATGTTATTTATACTCCATTTATGCTAAAAGAATATAGCATTATTTATACTATTACACCATCACCTCAGAAAGGAGACAAGAGGTGTAGAACTACAAATAAACTAAAACTGCAAAAGACTGGAGCAGAGAGCAAATCCTTTCAGTGCCCCATAGGTGACTCCATTCCAATCTCCTCCCAGCTATGCCCTGAAGCCAAAGGAAGACCCCTAAGCCATCTGATCAGCATTCTCCCTCCCCACTACGTAAACATGGTCCAAGTATTTAAAGGTTTTTGCCCACAATATGTTGATATAGTTCTGTCCAGTATTCTAATTTTGTATCCCCAAAATTCTTTCATTTCTTTTTCCATACAGAAAGTACTATACAGTGAAAGCTCGGAAAGTTCTATTTTGTTACCATATTTTTCATGCCATAAATGGACCATAAATAGCACACAAGTTTTACACTTGTATCAGTTTAATTCCACTCACTAGAGGTTATTCAACAAATTCCAGACTCCTTCGTCTAATAAGAAAGAGTGCATTAACATTTTTTTCCAAATAGGTTTTCTCCTCCAAGCAATTCCTTTTTTAATCTTCAAAGGCACTTAAATAGGAGAAACACCCCAAAATAGAATCTTATTCATCTTTCCTGAATGAGCAACTTGTTGCAATGCACTGGAAAACAATTCAAAATAAGCAATTATTCTTTGCTACTTGGCCACTTGAGCCGCAGTAATTTTTTTAGGATACAAACACGTATTTTACCAGTACTATGGACATGGGTTTAGAAAAGGACACAGAAAAAAATCATGAGTTACTATCCCAGACTTGCAAAATATCATTTCCAAAAGCACAATAACACTCTTGTCTCAAATTCAATCTTTTCAGAGTTATGCAGCAAAGAATCCTACCCTACGACTGAAGAGAACTCAGTGACTGGGTAACAACAACATACTAAATAGTGAATGGAACACAGAATGTAATATTTCATCCAGGGGAAAATAAAAAACTTGCAGGAAAAGAATACAACCAAAAGAATAATAAAGACAGGTGTAAGCTAGTTTGTTAAATCAAAATCTGAGAAAATGTTAAAATGTTGTACATTTTGTTGGTTTATTTAAGTCAAGACTTGAAAAGCTTCTGCAATATTTTTAAAGAATGTTTTTGTTTGCATTTCCACCTACTGTTACTGTTTCTCAGCCATCAAGAAAACAAAGAAACTATTGCCAAAAAAACGCCCAAACTTCATTAGTGTTGTTGGTTTTGTCAGAAAAATTAATAAATTAGGTAAGATTCTGGAAAACATACACATTATTTTTCTAATAGAAAATCATCTTATCTTTACAGTAATTATTTAGTTCTGATGAGAAAACAGGTTATCACTGGCAAGCCTACTGTAGAATTTCACTGCACAGTTCACACAACTCCAAAAACTAATAAGACAGAATTTCAATTGCAATTGTTGAGATTTTTAAACAGTTATGTTATAGATGGAAGATTTCTACCACGCCATCAGAGACGGCCAGAACTGTGAGGTGGATTTGAATAGAATGCTTTTCATTTAAAAAAATAAATACATCAAGAGTAGGTTTTATTTTAATCTAAATCAGAATAACAAACTTTTCAATCCATCTGTCACAAGAAAAACCAGTTATGTAATACCATCTCTGTATATCCAGAAAGTGTGTGTAAAAAAAATCCCCCCAGCCCAATGAGACATTGCAGAGCAGCACCACTGAAGATGCCAAAAGCAGAAGGTGTGAGATGCCACACAGGTCTCTCCTTGGAGAATAATCAGGGCTGGGGCAGAGGCTCAAGCACGGGCACATGACCACGCACTGCATTGTCTGCGGTGTTGTTTCATACACCATGCCCTGAGACAGAAGTGTCCTAAAAATGGATACTGCTGCCAGGAGGCTGCAAGGTTTCCAAGCCTAGGAAGTGAGAACAGAGTGAAGATAGTCTTCCCAAAGATGCTGTGAATAGTTTTCTCTCTTGGGAACATCCTCACAGACAAGGACTTCTCCAAGCATGAAGGCATCCACAATCTTCTAGCTTTCATGCATAGCCCGGCACTCTGAGACTAGAGACTGAGGGAAAGGATTTCTCACCGAGGTAAACTTGGAGTTTGGTCTTAAGCATCTTTTAAGGCATGAAAATTAACAAAATATTACAAATACCATATAACCCGAAGATATGGTTCACCTGAACAACTTTCAGTGCTCCACTTGAAGCCAGGCAACATGGAAAAGCCAAAGCAGAGCATCAGTTCTGAATACAGGCCACTGGGCAGATGCCAGAACACTGTTCTGCCCACCTCACCTGTAGCAACAAGCTTGAAGGCAGAGGAAACAACTCTCTGAAAGAGTCCAACATGAGAAGAAAAGGGGCAGGCAAAAGGGAAGGAAAAGGAGAGGTTCTGGGAACAGCTGCAGACCAGCTGGGCATCCTAAAATACAGTCCTCAGCCAAAGCTGAATGAGAGGCACAGCAGGAAGGGCTGTCCTTAGGCCTTCAACGTGAGGAAAGACAACACACATGTGGCTCCGCATGAGACTGTAAAAGGCAAAACCATCTATGCCAACTGTTTGACGTTCCCATGTACACACAGGAGTATAAATCAGTAAATATTCAGTGTAGATACATATGTGAAATGCTACAAAACCAGAGTACTACATATTTTTCAAGATGAAGTCAAATTGATCCCTTCTTCACAACCTCTTCCCTATTCCCTATTTTTACTATGTAAACAAAAAAGTAAGTTCTCCAACTTTCCACTGAGAGAATTCATCCTGAAATACCTAGAGTTCTCCCCCGACACTAAACCATGAGCAATATTTTGAAAAACTGCATGTACTACATACATCATTTTATGCTTAATTTTTCTAAATTAAACAGGTATCACAAATCTTCACCCCTGTCAGTGATACAAAAAGGGATTACAAATATTATTAAAAGCACTTTGCACGTTGGTATCAGGATGATGATTACTTTTACCTCTTACAATAGCTATGGTTAACATACTGGTACACCTTCTATTTCTTTACTATCAAGACATTAATGTCTTAAGAACTGATATTCATTAGTAAGCTTTTTCTTCCAAAGACAATCAATAGTAAAATCTTCATTTAAGACTCTTGGAAATGTAAAGAAAGAGATAAAAAAGAACTCTTACAATGAAACAGTTACAATTTGCTAACCATTTCACCCAAAGTATCTCACAAAGTATTAAAATAATGTATCTGAAAACCAGCACAGAACTGTAATTTTTCAGACAACCAGAGTGTAAATTATTTCCAAATGTACTTTGGAAAAAAAAACCAAAGTTCTATCTTTCCACTCATATGAATATTTATTATTGTTTACATGGTGGTATAAAAGCATTTGACACAAGTGAAAGGGAGTAAAATTACGTGATTGATACCAGATCCCTAAATACTCTACTTCTCCCTCTTTCCCCTTAAGATCATTGCAGTTCACTTTAAAGGAAATAAAGACAAACAGGGATTACTGGAAACAGACCTTTCCCCTTCCCCTCAGTTAGAGGTCTCATTAGCAAAACTAGATCTGAGTGACATGAAAAAATTCAGCAGACCCAAATCCCCCGGTTATGCTCTTAATTTCACAGTCCTGCTCCATCTCTAACTTCACTGCTTGAGCCAGTGCTGGGCTGCAACCTTCTAGCTCAGGCTCAGCAGCTCTCGGAGGCTGCATGCAAGAAGAACCAAAATCAGTTCTGCAGTGTCTGCCTGCTGGCTCAGCTCACACACAAGTGCAGGCTCCGTGGCTTACACTGTCCTCATGACCGCAGAGGTTACAAATCTGCGAGCTGCCAGGAAAATTAATCTGCCCAGCGGCTCAGTCTCTGCAACCTCTTTTTTCTTAGAGCAATCAGGGACAGATAAATTGGTCTGGTGGTGACAATGTTCCCAGCCACCACTTTCCCTTGATTCTTCTCCGTGGATGCGTGCCAGCTGCATAGAGAAAGCGTGGCCACTGGAAGCCGGCCGCAAAAGCCATGTGGCCCCACCACCCCTGTTAGCCATCTTTCCTGGGGCAGCCATTTAGTGATTCACTTCTCACATGTTCACATGGATACACGAGCTGTGGTGGCTTGGCTGGCTGTGCATGGGATAGCCATTGAGCCTATGGACTACAGATCAGGTACTGCTTGGAAAAACAAGATTAGTTGCAGTTGCGTAGCTCAGCTCAACCACTCATGCATACTATTCCCAGAGGAAAAGGTTTTTCCTCACACTCCTTCTGACATAAAAAGGTGCTAAGGTACTTGCACAGCTGGATTGGACTGTGCTATGTCAAAACACACAGCCCACAGAGTGATGTACCTCTCCCAGCAGAGTGTTTATTCAGTTGTTTGGATTGGGAAGGCACTTTGTAAATGAAAAATCTCTGTTCGAAGACAGAAGATTTGATCTAAAAAAAGAATTTTGCAAAAGATGTCTGGAAACTGAACAGACAAATGTGCTCTGTTCCTCTCAGAGACCCTCCTGGAAACAGTCTGGGTAGGATTTTCTGGGTTTTTTTAAGCTCATTCGTGTGTTTTTTTCCAGTACTATAAGTCTCTATTGTTAACTTATACATTATTTAAAAGATACTGAGTTTAAAAATAGCTCTAACCCACCAAGGGAAAATGGAAAAAGCAGTGAGCTGAAAGCCACAGCATTTCTCCCGCCGATTGTTTCAGCATGCAAGACATCACAGCTTTCTGCCGTTTTCATTTCAATTTAGTAGCTGTCTTTGACATGTGCCCACCCATTTTCACCATCAAAGTATCTGAGGATAGCTCATTCCTGAGGGCGCATATTACAAGTCTCTATGCACCACAGCAAATTACTACCACACTAGGTCCTTCGATATTTATATATAGTTAAAGCCTTTGGGTTTGGAAGTATTATGTCCAACCCCCAGGTTTTGAGTTCACTTATTAGATGAGCAGTTTACACTCTCTAATATGTTAAAGCCCACACCACCCTTTCAAATTACAGGTTGCCTATTGTCCTTTCAAGTTACAGATTGTCTATTATCCTCCATGACAGACACTGACTGAGTTACAGTGGGATGAAGTGATTTGCCTAAGATTGTAAATGAAGCAATGGTAGATCAAGGGACTGCCCATCGCCAGGGGTATTTCTAGCTACTGGATCACCTTTCCTCTCCCTTCAATTGCAAGCAACCATACAGGATGGGTGGGCTACCAAGGTAGGTGAAACACAGAGGAAGCTCTTGCACACACTGACTGTACATTATAGGAACAGCTACCTGGGCCAAACAGCAAGTCTTCCTCAGGCACTTGGGACAAAAAAGATAAATGGGACCAGAATATGAACATCCTGGGCCATCAGGAAGGAATTAGAAATATCTGAGACCAATCTAAAAATCAACAGTGATCCTGACTCTTTATCACACATGTAAACTGAAGTCCAGAAGAAGACAGGCCTGGAAGTACTTAACAATCTTCTGTTTATAAAAGTCACAGCACTGAGCTCCACAACAACAGGGAAAGAGGAACCATGTAAAAACTATGTGCACACCAGAACTAGAGGACTGCTCCACACTCCAAGAGAACTATCTTAAGCATACATATGTTGATTTTAGTCCAAAACATTTTTCAGGAGTCTTGCTATGTAGTGATCTTACATGCTACATTAAGTGGTGTCTGTGAATGTTTATTCCCAAAGAAAGGAGAAATAATAAAGGGAGGAGGGGGGTGTCATGTGTGTAATAGAAGGGTTAACTTTGTTCATAAAATCTTATGTGTATGAGGGAATAAGAAACTTTTATTATAATTCAACAAGATAAGTTTCACAGACATCTTGCTACACAAACAAGTGTCAGTATTGGTGGAATTCAACTGATAAGAACTACGGCTTTCATCCCTGACAAACTCCAGAAGGCAGATAACAACGAGCCATGCACTCGCAACCACAAAGCAGATTTACATTCAAAACCCGGGACTTGAAACTCAGAGACATTTGCTGCATTTCGATGTGTGGCTCGGGCAGAGAACTGACTCCCCAGACCACCCAGGGCTGTTTTTGCTTTATTATCATTTGCTTAATAAATATATCAATGTTTAATTGGAATTGAGTTGTCTAAATTCTTATACCAATTTATAACAATGTGGGCAGGAAGGGTTATTGTATTTAAAATACAGCAGGTTGTTCATATCTCAAAATTCAACTTGCGATAGGAGTGATAGAACCTGTATGGACAATACCCTATATCACAAAGGTACAATAAAACAAAGCTATCACTGTCTAAATTAATCCATGGATAACAACAAAACTGTTTTAACAGCTTAAAAACATATAAAAATATGTTCATAAAAATGAACTCAAGACTGCCAAGGAAGAAACCCACACCATCACCACCAAGGTCCAGACAAAGACCTCGGGACAGTTCAAGAGAGGGTGGTGAGGATTAAAGTGCTGGGGCTGCTGCTAAGATAATGACTTGATGTTTATGCACTGAGGAGAGTCTTAGAGAGTCCTTTCCTTACACCAGTTTGCAAGCATGGAAGCTATCTCCCTGAAGTAAGGGGTGATTTGTTATTTTAGTCAGCCCCTTGTTAGAGGCACCCCCCAAGTTATGGGGGCAGCAGGAGTCAGTGCAAGAGCACGCAGTGAAAACACCATGAGACTTCTAAACTTAACAGTGGCTAAGGACAAAACAGAATAGAAAAAACAATATTTCTGTATAAATATACCTATATTGTCACCTTGAAATCTCCCCTTTTTGAATACAGAAATATGTACTGCAGTATTTTAGAATGGTACAGGACCAAGGTCTGTAAAGAGTGCAGTGGCCCCAGAGTGCAGCAGATACCATATGGTACCTACCTGCAAATTGATTTTGGGCTGCTGAAAAAAGTTACTGCTGATAAGATCTCTGCAGTGGAGATGACACCAAAAAAATTACATTTAAAGCTACACAGTTCTAAGAGCTAAGAAAAAATATTCTTATTTAGAGCTGCTAGACACAACAGTACTACTAAACACACTAAGATAACACTGTAAAAACTTGTGCAAAAATACTCCAGAACTAAAACTAACAACAAATTCATTAATTGCATTTGGTAATTGGTGGAAGAGAGAAGACTTTAAATGGGAAGAAAAAGCAGAGGAGAAAGTCACTGAGAGAGAATAGACACGGCTGGAGGAGTAGCTCCGAGATAATGCCAGGAAAAGGAATAACACATTAAAAATAAAATAAAAAGAGTAACTTTAAAAATTAAGAGAACATTAAAACTTTCCTCAAAGATTTCAGGTAGGACAAAAACCTCCACTGATTACTCAGATCCCTCTGTTTCCAGCATGAAGACAGTTCAGCCTTTCCAAATGCAAACACAATCTGAAATTAATGTGCAATAAAGAAGTTGAGTGATCCAAATTTCCTGGCCCTGATGTCCTTAGCAAAACCAAACATATATGAGAAGAGACAATGCAGCATGCAAGCTAAAACAATCAGGCAAAGTCCCAAACCAAGAAGGAGGAGAAGCATTGTTGAAAAAAAGTCACTCGTGACACTGCAAGAGCACTGTCATGCTGCTCTTGATGTCAAGCCAAGTTAACTGTGGTACTCACACTAAAAGAGTTCAAAGGGGCGCTGATAAAAATGCATTGAGTATTCCTGCATCAAGTATTCTCTTTACCATTGGAAAGTGTCTAATTCCAGAGATCCATCACATTCAATATCATGCAGCTGAAGAAAAATTGATCACAAAGATAGTGCAGCTGGTAAAGTTAACAGCTGAAAAGTTAACAGCCATACTATTCCAAGTGTGGCATGGGCCTGTTGATAAGTAGAAAACCGTGACTGCATAAAAAAAAAAAAAAACAAAACAAAACAAAAAACAAAACAAAACAAAAAAAAAACCAAACACCAAAACAACAAAAACAAACAAAACCCAAAACAAAAAACAATGAAATCATTTTGAATAATGACAAATTCAATCAATGGGAACAAAACAGGTATAGAAAGGATGCAATGGAAAAAGCAATAGTGGTGACAAGTAAATGCTTGCACTAAGTTACAGCAAGGACAGAAAAAGCGAGCAACCATTTTCTAAACGTTTTGATATTTAGCAATACCAGAGTGAGAAGGAAGATGACAATATCAACACAGCAGCACCAGCTACCTCCCCTGCAGCACAGGTGCACTGATGCTGAAAGAGATCAAAAGCTGTCTGATATTTTGGCAACCAAACCTCCTTGAAGGACAATGGAAGAGTGAACTGAAAATTATAAGATCCTGTTCATTCAGATCTGGACACCAGCTAAAAAACAATGATGGTATTTTCCAAAAGTTGTTAAAACTGTCCTAGTTTCTTACTGGATGTTCAGCTTGAGACTTTAGGTGGGTTGGTATTATTTTAATACTGGTTTTTTCATATCTAAATTTTGTACAAAAAAATGTTAAAAAACATTTTGCAGTTAAAGAACTCCAATAAACCTGAAAATATTAAATTTGTGCTAAGGGAAACTAGCTTTATACAAAGGGGACTGGACAGGTCTACTCAATTTTGCATTAAAGAGAGAGGGTTTCTATGGATCCTTACTAAAACAACAAATTCAGTTTGAAAACACTTGTTAACAGATAATATTCAATCTCTCATTGATGGTTATAGAATGAAAGTACAAACTATGGCATTCATGTACACTGCTAAAATCAGCCCTGGTACTATATTAAAATAATCTCATTATCCATTTATTACGCAAACTGGTAATATGACCATTTATTTGAAAGTTACTAACCAGGGTCACAGTTTAATTAGCAGCAATTATTTCAATGCATAGCTGATGTATTTGTAAGGAAAAGTAAAGCAAGAAAAACTTAGCAATTCATAAACAGTTTATCTGTTCACAACCTCTAATTTTATGCAACTTTTCTTAGTCACTAAACCAACGAATTCTTGTTGCTCTTCAGACTGATGCTGACACCAGCTCAATCACAAACAGCTACCACAGATAATTGAAGCATTTCTCTGTCTCAGTTCAGCATCTACCCAGTATAAACTCTCACACAATAAGACACCTAAGGAAACAAGACAGCTAGAAGACCTGTTTTAAAAATTCCTACTTAGGTTGATTTGCTGGAAAAAAAAAAACTCAAATCAGGTTTCTCACATCCCAGGTCAACACTCTAACTACTGGACTTTTGGAAAGCTTTTGATTTGTTATACGTGCTCTACAACCATTAAGCCTGAAAGGCAAATTCTGCAGCCAATGACTCTGGACCCCGAGTTGCAGTGGTAAACTTGGTCTAAGTCCTACATTGGGCATTGGGAATTCTCCTTCCCATTAAAGGGGAAACTTACAGAAACATAGAAATATTTCTTACTCCAGCTTCAGTTTACTGCCTGCTGCATCCCCAGCTTACCAGCAAGCAGGCAATCCTGCTTTTTTTTTACCCATTTACTGCAGCATACAAATACTATCAGAATCTGTTGGGAAATGCCTAACACAGCTTCAGCCTTTTAGTTTCTCCAGGGGGTTTCTCAGGCTATTGATTATTCCCAGCTCTAGCTTACTCTTTAACAGGCAATTTAAATTCCTTTGTCTCATGGCTCCTTTGTAGTGAATTGGAAGATTTTGGTCACCATATGGTCTAAGAGGAGGGGAGAGGATTCTTGATTTCTGATACGCTCTTCTGCCAGGTCTGCTGCTGACAGCTGAGAGTTGCCTCCCCCAGGTTGGTGTTCTGCCGGTTCCCTTAAGTAACAACAGTAATCCTCAGCAGAGGTTGTTAGCTACATTTGGAAACCCCAGGGAAAATGTGACTGCATAGTTACAATACATTAACAATGTATAAAAATACAGCTTAAAAATTATACAAAACACACTGTCCCAATAAGCATATCTTTAGCAGTTTCTACAGACAGCTGGTGTTTAGGATCATTGTGCTCTGGTTAGAGTGTTAATTGTCCATGCAGACCTACAAAATTCTAAATGCTTCAGTCAGGTGGCAGCAGATTTCAGGGTCTGGGATCTCAAAGGTGCTCAGACACTGGCCTCTTATTCCCATTTAGTATTTAGCTCCTTCTGTTTGCCTTTCCAAGGACAACTGGAAGAGACTTGTTAATAATTCTGGTAACTTTAGTACTTTGAAAACAGGGAGATGCACATTCCTAGAATATAGAATGCACCAAAAAGGGTTTTAGGTCCAAGGCAAAGTTCTTTTTTTAGGATGTTTGCTTGCAGCTCCTGCTGAAGTCAACTGGAACTCTTAATGTTCACCCAAGGGCAAAATTTGACATATAACATTTACTTTATGCTATACACAAGCCTGAATAGAGATATATGAAATGCATAACTGAAAAGTAGCTAATAGGTTTGGATAAAGCAAAAAACTGAGAAGCAGCAGTTGTCAGGGGCATGATTTAGTTTGCCACAGCCCTTGTGCAATTCTACTACCATCCTCTTTTTCTCCTGGGGTGACACAGCTGACACAAGAGTATTAATACATCTTTTGTAGTGTTTTCGTTTGAATCACACACAGATTTCTGCCTAGAAATATTGAAGGACTAGTGGGCCAACAGTACAGAAAACAACTCATGACTTTGTCATTCCCCAGCCATCCCCCTGAATCCCACACTGTCAATTAGACCATGGTGGTCTTCCTTCTCCCAGTGTGAGTAGGAAGGAGCTTATGTTGTCAGCAGCATGGTGTGTAGAGATTACATCCACAGCAATTTACAGTGACCTGCAAACCATTCTGAAAACAGCTTAAAGCTGCTTTCCATACAACAAAAATACTGAAAATGTCTATATTGTTTCCCTCTTGAAGGTCAGCTTTAATACTTTTCTTATTCCTGTTGGCATAGTAAAGCACCAGCATGTTGCTGCTTTAATTTCTCCATAAGAGAAAGAGATGCAGAGAGAATTAAAACAAACAAACAAACAAACAAACAAAAAAAAACCATATTGCACTAAACTAATGCACTTAAAGGTGAACCCTTTCTTATGACAGGCTCTGCAAGGACCAAACAGTAATAGCCCTGTTTTTCTCATGTTCATTTCGTGAAAAATGAGAGTTGCTCTCAGGAATCTGCATGATTATTAAGGTGCAAGGACTGAAATAAAAATAAAAGCAGAGTATTTGATTAAAAAAAAAATCCTTTAAATCTACCTGTGAAAGAAATAAAAGTAGTAAAGATCTCACTCCTCTGAAGTGGCAAAGTGCCTCTTGTTCAATCTGCTCATTTGAGGTGGAGAGTGGGACAGAAATGGAAAGCAGGAAATTTGAAGGAGGCCTGCTAGGATGTAGGTATTAATCTCCCATTTGAGAAGCCAAGTCCAGAATCTGCATAACCTACCTGCTCTAATGTCTGCACACTCAGACAATGTCTAGACAATTCTATTGTAGGTAACAGCCTTTCTATGCTGCTGTGAGGAACAGGAGCCATGCAGGAATTACTTCAAAGTGTTAATGAGCACCTACCTATGGAGAGGGAGTGCAGAAATACCACTCTGTGTTTATGTGTGTGTATGTATGTACCTGTGTGTGTATGGGTGTGTGTATACACATAGGTTGATTAAAAACAAAGTACAGGGAAAGTTACTACAGTTAGTAACACAATTCATTGTGCTATTTATGAAGAACTGTCAAATAATACATATTTCTTTGGACTTTCTGACAGCCTCTACCAATTTCAACTAAATTGTGTGATTAGCTAATAGTGTAACTGTTCTGGTCTAATCCATTGGCCTTATACCATGCACCAACATGAAGGCTATCACAATTCAAAGATAAATACATATTAATACACTATCTAAATTTTGCTCTATTTTTCTTTGATTGAAGATAATTTTCTGTACAAAGTCCAAAAAGTCAATAGAAGCAGCAAGTGCTTTGTATCACTGAAATTTAAGTTAGACTGCAGCTCAAGAGGACACACAGTGATGTTTTCTCCCTTGTTTGTACTTATTTGAAAACTCTGTGTAACTGGATTTTAAGGAAGGAGGAAAATAAAGGAACAATTAATGACAGAGTCTTATTACTATATTTCAACAGTGAGTCCATCCAGAAATAAGAACCTGAATAAGTTTACAAATAAAATAATTCAAATTTTAAAAGTTAACAGGTCACTTAGGAAGAAATGCATCAATATGTCAGTGAAATCTGTATTTAAATTACTGAAATGGCATCAGTCAGCAAACCTATATGCTTGGCCTAAAGTGCTGCATTTCTGCTGTCCAGACAGAGCAGGACTGGGATTAAGGTGAACTCAAATAAGCTTCACAGCCCAAAACCCTTAAAAACATGTGCAAGAACCTGGTCATTAAGGGAAAGTCAGAAATTCAGTTTCAGCTCCTAGTCTTTCAGATTCCCAGCTGCAAAATTATCTCAATCATACAAAAAAACCCATATTCAACAGAAGTGATGAATTGCATCTTTTGAATTCCCACAGTCTATCTTACAGACAGGAAAAGGGAAGAGCAAAACATGAGTAGAGTGTAGCTGCCTAATTCAAGAGGCAATACATTACATATTTGCAGGCATTAGAACATTATTATATCTATTTCTACTGTAAAATTTCTAGCACACCAGAAATCCATTAGCAGTGGTGTTCTGGCAAACCACCAAAGAGAAATACATCCTCTTATACCAAAAAAGAAACAAAGATCACAGAATGATTATAGATAAGTAGAGGCTAAAGATCAGCAAGCTCACCCAGAAAATACATTGTAATATAAGCTTTAACAATTCTTCCAAAAAGAGAAAGACAAAAGAAACCCTCTAACTTTGCACCAAAGCAAAGGCTGTGCACATATAGATTAAAAGCTCCAGCCATCGTTTTTCATTAACACTGGAAATGTATTTATATTAATCTCTTTAGCCAGACTTGGCAGCTCTGTTACAGTATCATATTCGTGTTTCCTTGCAATTTCACAATTCGTGATGAGCAGCTTTCCAGACTGAAATACACTAAACCAAATTTATTCCTTGGCTAACTTTTACAGAGGAAGTTTCCTCTGTAATCAAACTGGATACCTGACATAGACAGAAATGCATTAATAATCTGACACCTTGGGATTGATTACTATCCCTTCCGTCATCAGGAGAATTCCCCAGTTTTTATAATTAAGCAAAAACAGAGGTGATGCTAAACATATGGCAACAAAAAAAAAAAAGCTTTCCAACCCTTCCTTTAGGAAGTGGAGTTACATCAGAATTTTCTTACTTATATGCTCTGAAATCATGCATAACTCTATTATAGAAATATAACATCAAGCTCATTTTTCTTCCTTTTCTCTCATCATAACTTCATTGACCACTGCCTAAATTTGACAGACCAAATGGGAAGCGTGATTCATTATAATGAGCAGAGAGACAACTGTAATTTTACTGTTGCCACCAAGGCTGTCTCTGTGAAAGGAAGGTTGAATGGGTGTCACATGGATTACCACACTTACAGTCAGAAAAGGCACAGTTTTGCTCTAACTGAACTGCTTTGTAGAGGAAAAATCATTGAGATGTATTTAGTTATCTCCACTACGATTTAGTCTCAGAACTCCCACTATGGTATATTTGATAACACTCAACTAAGGGCCTAAAATCTGTCCCACCCACTGAACATGAATGCTTTCATTCTGTTCTTCTGAAGCAAATCTCACATCTTTGATATTCAGGCCAACCTCAGTAGGTCATCAGGAGGGGTTTTACTTTAGGAGATGAGTACATCCTGTACATCTGTAACTCTTCCTGCATGTTTATACTCTCCCCAATAGACTCTTTAGCAAGAACATGGAAATCTGATAAGAGGTAAACAATACTGGACAAAAACAAATTCAACTATTATAAAGCTAGTTTTAAGTGGGTTTATTTCTTTGGAGAAAGAAAGGAAGAAGATCAAGAGAGAAAAAAGTATTTTTTCTCAAATGACCTTTTATGCCTCAAAAAAGGGCAGAAGCCCAATTTAGATGAAATATCCCTTTGTAGGTCATCTTTAATAAAAGTACAAGATGATTCTTCTCCTTCACCTCACTGTATATCACACTAGATGACAGTATTTTATTTCCTTTGGTATAGTGGAAATAAAGTAAATGGAACAGAATAAGGACACATGACAAATACTCTCTTAACACTGTTTTGTCTTTTTTTTTTTTTAAAGAAATAGAACTATTATCATACAACTAGTGCTTCAATCAATTGATAAAGGGATCCTTTTTTGGCTTACATGATTTATTTGTATTTTATGTTTATACAAGCAGATTCCATAACCCTTCATTAAAACACTTGAAAAGAAACAGAAAAGCTACAAAAGGAGTTCTTTTCAATAATATAGCAGAAAGCAACCACATGCTTCAGTATTTCTGTTAGCATTATCAGACAACACATTACATTAAACAACTTCTTAATATATTGGTGCAAAGTAAATTGTTAAATATTCTCCTAAAACACAGATTTTAATTACCTATTTGATTAGGTGTACAAGTAAGGTATCTCTCACTGCCTCATTCATCTACTACTATTTCATAATACAGTTTGGACAATAAGGATCTAAAACTAAATAGAAAGCAATTAGGTATTTGAAGAATTTTAGAAACATAGTGAATTCTGTTCAAATCAGAAGATTATTTAGAAGGAAAATTTATTATATAATTGAAAAAACAGGGAAACAGGTGGACCATTACAGAAGAATCACAACAACAGTGGCTCACAAACTGTTAAGTCCAAAAGCCTGGAAAGTATCAAGAGTCCAGCAGTTTGAATAAGGAAGCATCAGGTTATAGCCAAGCCAATTCTCATCAACAGTATAAAAACAGAGTATCTTTTAGTTATACACAAGAAGTGAGAGGTTTACCAGTAGGAAAGCTGTCTATCACAAGCCAATCTACAATTCTAAAGCATCCTCCAGGGTGAAAACCATCTGATGAAAGGCCACAACCCTGACTCAGCCCATGGTGGGGAGCAATGGTACCAGCAGGATGAGTGAGAGGTACTTCTGCCTTCCCTGGCCACAGCACCCCTGACACTGGGAAACAGGGCAATGAACTGGTTCAGTATTTCCTACCAGATTTGTATTTGATAATTGGTGCTCTGGGATTTGAAAACCTGATTTTTATGCATGTTTTGGAAGAGGAAAGAAGTCTCCCCATATGGAGGGGTTATTACACTGGGTAATAACCTGCTGCTTCTCATGCTAAGACAGCCAGGAAGAGAATCAGAGCAACATGTATGAAGCCTTTCAAACCAAAGTGTAGAATTTGATTTGGCTGTGGTTTTCTTCAAGGAAACTCTTTCTGTACCAAGACAACACAGTTGTTGGTAAATGCAGTTTTTACCCACTAGCAGGTTCCAACCAAATGAAAACAATTACATTAGAGACCACACCATACAGAAAGTCTTGTCAAAAGAAGCCTGTTTCCAGCCACTGAGTGAGGAAATGTGAGCACACCCATCTTGAATCTTACTAACAAAACGCATTAAAAAATGCTATATAAATTTCATCTAACCACAGAAACAAATAGCTGCAGACTTCAAAGGTAGCACCTTATGTCTGTAATAAATGCTGCAAAGCCAGCAAAAAAGTCCAATGCTTTGATACAACAGAGTTCCTGTGCACAAGTTGAGCACTGTTACTTGCTAGCTAAGATGTTCCATATGTTAACAACATATTGTTTTAATACTGCCTGTTGATTCAGTTTCTGGACTAAATACACATTTCTCAGGAAGAAACACTATCCTGAGTATTAAAGGGCTGAACAACCTATTCCTTGTATAATGATCTTACAGAATTAAAGACTGTGAGTTTGCAGGCTGATGGTTTTCCAGCCATTCATTAAGTCGTCCGATTCTACACCAGAAAGCCCAATAGTTTTTATTGCTTTCATTCTCCATATCTTCATTCCTAGCTCCATGCATCACTTGACTCATTGTCTAGAAAAGGAAATTTCAATTCATTTCACTGCTTAGCTGAGGAAAGTATTTGAGCCCCAAGCTAAACGGCCTGCAGCACTTCCTCTCTAAGTGCTATTTTTACAAAAGGTTACGATGCCAAAGGAGTTCTCAAGGAGAAAGTAAAAAACAGGGCAGAGTGGCTGGACAACACTAGGAGAGACCTATGAAGGGAACTGTATCAGCAGGAAGTCTGCTGACTCAGGAAAGAGATGCCCTATAAATATAGGGCATAGTATAGAAAACCCCTGCTATGCACATTCCAATTCATGTGCTTTCCTGTTTACCACCCTCTCCCTATGCCTTACTCCAAGTAGTACCTATACGTAACAATTCATAGGGCCATAATAGTGTTGTAGCAACAGTGGTCTGAGAATCTAATGACAGAAAGCAATCAAGTAATCACTCCTATTAGACCAACTTGTATGGCTGTTGCTTGCTTTCGTAAACACAAATCCTATTCTAGCTGTTAAACCATAACCAAATAAAGAAATTATTGGAAAGGTAAAGGCTTTTTTTGTATTATTTACAGATGTGGCATTAGTCTATACACAAACCAAACATTCAAGTAAAAACCCTGGTGCCTAAACTGATGTTAGCTTATAAGGATATAATTTAATTTCAACAGTAAATCCAGAGATTACACTTTGACTATTAGAGTCACTTTTTAAAGGTTAAATAAAAATACAATTTTTCTTTTAAAATCTCTCATAATGGCTTATACAACTGTTAAAGTTACTGTCACTTGGAGATACTTGACACTTAGAAGATAAATTCATAGGTGCTGAAACACATTATTTGATTCTTCCCCTAGTTTAAGCAGTTTTACTTAAAAGTTGAGGCTAAATATAGCACATGATTGATCTGTGCATGATGCAGAGTTGAAGTATCTCTGTATATGCGTGTGTGAAGTATATTTCTCCTAACTGACCTCGTAATCTAAGGTATACCATCAAGCAAGAAAAACATCATACTAAAACAATGATAATATCTCTCCAGAATAATTAATAATTTTCTTCCTACACACACACACACTCAAAAATATACAGTAACACATTTTCTATAATTATTCTTGTGTCCAAAAAAATCAGACTATGAAAAGGCAATTTACTCGGTGCTGATAATCCCACATATTTTAATTACTCTATCCTAAAACAACAAAAGCTGCTTCCAGTCAATGCTCTTACCTAAGCACAGTAAAATATTCTTTATCACATTCATTGAGAGGAAAAAAAAGAACTGACCTTTTCAGAAACTTTTTTTAATGGTCCAGGAAGGTATCTTATGAGTGAATGCAATGCAATTACACAATTGGAAATGACAGATAAATTAAACAAATTATCTTTTTCATTCTCATTTTAACCAAGATGCCAATTAAGCACTCATAGGAATTTTACAGACATCACTTAAATTTTTCATATCCAACTGAAATCAACAAACTTGTGTTGATTTCAATAGCCTTTACCAGTAGCTGGTACTAAATCAACAAATCTAGTGACAATAATAGAGAAAAAATCATAACAGAGACTTGTTAATCTAAAACTAAATTATAATATAAAAAATAAAATGCAATTGAGTTATTAAAAGCAATTTACCCTTTCAAGAGAAGTTTTAAGCATAATAGAACAGTGTACAAAAAAAACTGAAGGAAGGTAATAAACTTACCAAAAATCATCATAGGTTTAGGGGAAAATTTTCTTATCAAATTAATCTGGTATTTTTCTTTCTTGTAATCTTGGATTACAAATTCCATAGTAATAGTGATTATATAATAAGATCAAAGAACATAGTTCCTATTTTCTAAACAGGAAATTCTAAGCTTGAAAGAAGGAAGTTTAAAAAAAAAAAAATCCTGAGCAAATCCTGGGAACTATGTAAAGAAGGATATCAATTAGAAATGTGAAACCTGTGCTACCTTTATACATGACACTGTCAAAAAGCAGTAGTGAATGTATAATCCAGCAAGGATATACTGAGGTCATCGAAAAGGAACAGAAATTATTAAAGGCCTTAAAGGATGCCATTTTATCAAAGATCCAGGAGCTCAATCTTTGGAATATAACAAAAAGAAGGCCGATGTGCTATATATACCAAGGTGGGAGGAAAACTCCATGCTGTAGAGCTTTTTTTACACTGAAACTATGGTTAAACATTTAGCAATCAGGGCAATTAGCTATTCAAACAATGTATATTTTGACAAATTCCTAATTCCTGCACTTCTTCATCACAAAAATGAAAAGAAAAAAAAAAAATCCCCAACAAATCACAAAAGGCAGGAATCCTTTACAATTATGCTGTACAGGTCTAACTGTATAATCCCAGCATTCTCCCCAGCCTCAGGATGTTTAGTGAACCTTAAATTTTTTGCCTTACCTTTCTTTGCCTTTGAGCCCAAACAGACTAGTTGTCAGAAATCTCTGCAGAATTAGCATTTCTCATTAAGCATAAAAAAAAATAAGTCATTCAAAATCAGTTTTTCCAATATACATGTTAGCAGCAAACGAAATAATTGCCTCCCAGAGAACAAAATCAACCTCTGAAATTCAGCAACAATATAAATGAAAAAGTGTTTTCCAAGCCCTGTTTGCAATTACAACCACATTGGTTTTTCCATCACAAACTAGTATAGGGAAAGGATGGCCTTGCAAAACAGGGCTGTGAAAGAACCATCCTGTTGGGTCAGCTGGGGTTCTGATCACAGAGCACATCATAAACACTACTCAACAAACGATTCAAAGAAAGCACAAAACACAATTCAGGATCTCATTCAGAATATAGACCTGAACCTAGTCTATATTGTGCTACATGTAAATTGATTATAAATATTAAAATTAAATATAAATATTACAATTAAATTTTCAGAGCACTCTCATATGGTAAAAAAGGACATTATTTTAAGTAAGAATCAATTACTAAAATGTGATCGTACCCAAGTGGGGCTCCTCAACCTGAACGCACACAGCATGAACAAGAAAAGTGAATAGAGCTTGAATTCCCTTGATCCCAATAAATTCCAGCCACCAGTGGGAAAAATTGGGACTGTGTGCAGCCAAGATATTCATTAAAGTAACTAAAAGGGGGCTGAGTTGGACTTTAGGGAGATGCAAAACAGATCAAAGGAAGTGCTGCTCTTCCTCAAGTTGGATCACTGAGCACACACAGTTACCCAAACAGTTTCCAGGCACCACCCCAAAAGTACCAGAGATGGTAAAGCACAGAGTACTTTTAGAGAAGGAAAGGCAGATGGGTCCTCTCACACCCAGCAGCACAACCCAGCAGGTCACACCACGAGGAGTCCCTCAGCTGCACACCCGTCCTGCAGGCAGGAGGAGCGCAGGACTCACAGGGGCAGCACAGGAGAAAGACTCACCGAAAACACAATAGTCACAAACGGGGTAACTGCATTTTCCAAACCACTTGGGGAAATTAATCCTTTTGAATTCCACACAGCAAATGTTTACAATTTAGAGCAAATTTAGAAATATGTTTTTCTTTTACAGCTTACATGACACATTGATATTAGTGCTGGAGACCATTTGCCAAGAGAAATTACAGGCAAGGTTTCAGCAGTTTGCCTCATGAAAATGCTGGCACTTGTCTGTCAGGCTGCCTTTTATTTTGCTTCTGCTTTCAGGATTTTCTGATGAAGTTTACAATCTGATTCTGTAAGGTTTGCAAGACTAGTTAAAAGACATTCCTAATAAATACTCCCCACAAAGCATGAGGAATGCATCTGTATCCTTCTCAGCAGAAGCTGCAAAACATTCAGTGGCGAGGCAAAATAATTGAACTGCTGGAGTTCCAGGAACCTTCCAGTATCACTAACCAGAAATAATTTAAATTAAGACTGATACATACAAAAGATCTATCAATATTTTCTGAATAAGATTTTTTGCTTTTGCCTACCTTTTCATAAACTAAGAGAAAAGGGTGTTTATTTTCCAAATAGAGAATAGAATGATTGCAGAGATTTTAAAATTTGTCCGATATTTAAACTGTCAGTCTTCTGAATGTAATTGATCATCACGGCCATTAATTTATACACAGTGTTGGTACTCCTTTGGGACAGAGCCAGCTGTTCAATGGGAAGAGAAAATGTGTGAGCTCCCTAAAGTGGCAGTTTCTGACCACATCTTGCCCAGCCTGCTACTTCTTTATAGATTACTTTCCACTAAAACATGCACCAGAGGAATTAAATTGGTGTTGCAAGAAGAGAAAGTAGGTTTTGATTATGCCTCATCCTAGTGGCTGAGCATCACCAGGAAGGACAGAGCAGTCCCAAAGCACTGAATATAAATTTGAAATCCTTATTTATGCTTGTGGACCTTCAGAGCACTTCCTCATCACCACAAACCTGAGGATCCCAGGCTATGAACATGTTCACTCAAAAAACCAAAAAACAAACAAACAAAACACAAACAAACAAAAACCCCAAACAAACAAACCAACCAAACAAACAAACGAACTAAAAAACAAACATGATCAAGGAGGACATTTCTTGTTATAGCACGAGAAGCCAGAGTACATGCAGGTAGCCAGATGCTTCAGGGAGCTTTCTGAAGGCCAAGCATCTCCTCACCACGGTGCTGGTGTCCACAAAGCACCTCAAAAGTGACCACATTTCAAACTCATACTCAAGAAACACTCTCTGCTTGTCTCCATGATGGGACACACCACAGCCCTTATATGAAGGTTGATGCTGCATCTTTCTTACCCATCATGGCTACCACAAAGTGAACTTGGGATGATCACCCAGAGCCTATACAGTCTCCAGACAAGTGCAGATATTGCAGTTTTTCTGATTACCCATCTGGCAGTATGCCCCTTCCAAAACTAACCCCATGACTACAGCCTGCTTTGGGCCATCATGCCATCAGGTCTTGGCTGCTTCACCTGCAGACAAACATGCCCCAGCCCAAGTCCCCTCAGACAGATCCACATGGGCTGCAGGGCCAAAAGGGCTTCAAAAGAGGTTTTCGGAAGCACGTCCCATTTCCTGATGAGCTCTGCTGTTTAATCATATGGTTAAAACCCAAGCTAAGAGTGTAATTTAAGAAGAAATACCCTGCATGAAGAAAGAAATAGCCATTTGCTGAGCCACAGATGCCATGAAAGTACTAAAAATGTCAAGGGGAAGGAATTGAAAAAAGAAAATGAGGAAGCAAACTTCATTGCTTTGTGACTCCTGCACCGGGTCAATGGCCAGTGCCGGACACATGTGGAGAGTGGGAAGTCTGTGAGCAGCACCTGCCTGCACTGCCCAGCCAGCCAGTCCCAGCTCTGCTGGTGCTGGAGGCAGCACCAACAAGGAACAGCCAGAGAAAACAGCTCCATTAGATGCAGCCCTGAACGCATAAGGATACCAAGGCAACGGATTCATAAACACACCGACGCAGCTAATGCGTCCCTAACCTCTGCCTAAGGGGGTGAACCTTTTTTTAAAAATACAGCTGATTTGATCTGAAAGCTTCTTTGTAAATGCTTCAGCCAGTTGAACAGGCAAGAGAAGCTAAAAAGAAACACTGCATCTTAAAAAAAGCTCATTGTAGAGACACTATGGCAACTCAGGGGGAAAAAAGGAAGAGAGAATGAATGGTGACTTATGAGGAGAAAATACCATCATCATTGGGAAAAAAAAAGGAAACTACACTATAATTATAACAGCTTATTATTAATTTTTTATTATCATTCCAGATTATACTTCAGTGTCTTTCACATCTGCATTTAATGCAAAAAAATGTGCATTCACAACTGGTTGAGATCCAAAGTGAGCAAGACAAAGCATGCAGATTTCCGTGTTAAATTAAAACTACCACACTTTAATGCCAGTTGGAAATTTTTTTGTTTCCTTCCTCTCAGTTGCATCCAGAACTTGCAGAACACTCCTATTCCAGGTCTCAGTTTTCTTGATGTCTAAAATGTCAGTGTAAGTTCTGCTTCTTTTTATTTTCCCACCCACCTTGGGTGTCTTCCCACCTTGTTTCACTGCAGAAATCAGCCTTTGCTTACAGGCCACTCTTGTAAGAGGTGGCAGAGGAAGGGACTAGGAAAGGAAAGTTGCTTCAACACCCAGCTTCAACAGAATCATACAATATCCTGAGTTGGAGGGTATTCATTGGGGTCATTGAGTCCAACTCCTGGACCTGTGTAGGACACCCCAAGAGTAACACCATGTCCCTGAGAGAATTGTCCAAATGCTTCTTGAACTCTGTCAGACTTGGTGCTGAGACTGCTTCCTTGGAGGGCCCAACCACCCTCTGGGTGAAAAGCCCAACCTAAACCTCCCCTGACTCAGCTTCATGCCATTTCCTCGAGTCCTGTCACTGGTCACCACAGAGAAGAGATCAGTGCCTCCCCTCCTCTTCCCCTCATGAAGACGTTGTAGACTGAAATGAGGTCTCCCCTCAATCTCCTCTTCTCCAGGCTCAACAGACCAAGTGCCCTCAGCCGCTCCTTGTAAGGCTTCCCTTCCAGACCCTTCACCATCCCTGCGGCCCTCCTCTGGACGCTCTCTAATAGTTTAATGTCTTTTTTATATTGTGCACACAAAATTCAAGGTGAGGCCACGCCAGTGGAGAGTAGGGCAGGACAATCACCTCCTTTGATAGGCTGGCAATGCTGTGCTTAATAGTAGCATGTCCTTTGGTGCAGTGAAGAGATAAAACAGGTAATGGGGGAAGGGAGACAAGTAGGAGACAGTGAACATTTCTGCCAGCCTGAACTGTCAGTGTACAGAAAGTTGCCAAGGAAAAGGTTGCAAGAAAAACAAGAATTTTGTGTGGTACCTATGGTGATGCAAAAGTGGACAACTATTCCTGATGTAAAGATAAGAGAAAGAAATATGTGACTCTGAAGAACTAAGTGAGAAAAGAAATAGAAAATACACAAACACAATAGAACTGAAAATACAAAAGGGTACACAACTGGGTATGCCATGAGACAGCACAGGAAAATGCAGCAAAGCAAACAGAGAAACTCTCAGATAAAAAGATGGATTTGAAGAGAATAGAGAAAATAACGCCCACACAGAAAGCAGCAAAATACAGAAAAGCTATTTGTGGACAAGCATTAGGAGTTGGGCATATTTTAGTTTCTGGGGTCTTTTAAGCTCTCTGTTTGCTACTCTCATTTTAATTTTTAACTTTATTTCCTCCATAATTTGGGGAACCACAAGGAGGAATAAACACTTTCACTGTGACTGACCACCACTGATATCATAATTACAGACGACGCTTAGATGTATTCATATGTACAAGCCATATATACCAACCTTTAAAAAACACGGAAACTACAAGAAAGAAGACAGACAAAGGCTGGGAGAGTCTCTCCTTTCTGATAATCTATGTATTTCAAATTATTTCTCTCCTCTATGTCCCCCATACCTTCTTTACCATCTTCCAAATGTGTATTACACATAAGAGCTAATTTTATCACAGGGGCCTACTTCAGCATGCTTTAGATATTAGCAAAGGTTCAGTTATAAATACTTTTCCAGAGGATAACTAAAATCTTGAAGCTTGCTGCTTACCAGAATTCAACAACTTTTCAACTATAAAGTTAGTGTTGTCTAAATTTGCAAACCACTTCTCAAAAAAAATTAGTTTTTTTTTCTCAGGTCCCTTAAGATATACACACAGAATATACTATGGAGAGTAAGAACTGCAAAGAAGAAAAATATATACAGCCTTCTGAATGAAGCAGATATTTTCACAGGAACAATAATTAAAAATACATTTTAAATTTTGGTCTGGTTTACACTTAGTTATTAAAATGCTGACAGCCACCAGTTTTCAGCAAATCCACCTTTTAATATCCAGGGGAGCTCTGAGTGAGAAATTTGCTTTTATGGTAAACTGAAAGAAGGCAAGGCACACCTGGAGTTCTGTGTCCAGTTCTGGGCTCCTCAGTACAAGAGAAATATGGAGCTCCTGAAGCAAGTCCAGCAGAGGACAACAAAGATTATTGAGGGACAGGAGCATCTATCTTTTGAGGAAAGGCTCAGGGAGCTGGACCTGTTCAGTCTCAAGCAGAGACCCCTGAGACGGGACCTCACCAATGCCTATAAGTATCTGAAGGGAAGGTGCCATGAGGATGGAGCCAGGCTCTGCTGGATGGTGCCAAGACACAAAGAGACAAAGACAACGGACAAGGACAAGAGGCAATGGGCAGAAACAGATGCACAGGACATTCCATCTGAACATAAGGAAGAATTTTTTTACTATGCAGGTGACTGAGTACTGGAACAGATTTTCCAGAGAGGTTGTGGAGTCTCCCTCACTGGAGATAGTCAAGAACCATCTGGATGCAATTCTGTGCCATGGGCTCTACGATGACCCGGCTTGAGCAGGAAGGTTGGACCAGATGGCCCACTGTGTTCCCTTCCAACCTGACCCATCCTGTGATTTTGTGACTCTGTGAAATGAAATTATAATACTAAAATGCTAGTTACACCACAATAGCTACTAAGGATCAACAATGGGAATATCAAAGCCTACAGTGGTACTCGACAAAATAACAGAAGAACTTAAAATATACTGCTATAGATGAACTCAATACCTAAAACAGCAATTTGTGTCATAACACAGCCTCTAACACCTTCACCGAAAAATTACATTTCACTGGCACCAGGTCTTGAACAAATGTAGAGTTAGATACGGTCATTACTTACTGGTTTAGTGTCACGTCTAGGATGAAAGATGATCCAAAAGCATCAACCTGGAAGCTGGCTCGAGCAATGTGGGTAGACTGCAATACAGAAAAGACGGGAATTACTATTCAGCCACAACAAAATATATTGTACTGGTTTGTGAATGCAGGAACAAAATACATATATACTAAATATATAGATGTTCCTTAATGTGACTCTGGACATCAACCGGTGGAGAACAGCTGAGATGTTACTGGTTTGGTCAGTCATTCAAAATTCTCACCAACATTACCTGAAAGAAACTGTTCATTCAGACAAACTCTCTTAAAGGATCATATAGTGAGGTGATAGCAGAGGGCTAAAATATCATTAGTTGCATTTTCTGTAAAGCTCTAACTCACTACCCTGTAACCTATCTCCTCTAAAAGGCTCCCAAAACTCCAGGCTCCTGAACAGTCACTAAAACCAAAGAAAAATGGGTGGTAGAAACATCTTTCCTTTCTTTCTTTTCTTCTTTTCTTTGCCATATACTTTCCCCAAATTAATTCCTTTCACAGTCCTATAGAGGACAAACATGAGAATACTTTGTAACTCAGGATCTATCAGAAACAGTGTTTTATTCTAGTAGTAGTTGAAGAAAACACTCAGCTATTCAATAGAAACACACTTATTTCTAGACCTGAAAACTCTCAAGAAACAGAATACCCATGTTACATAGCTAATTAATAGGAAAAGCTACTTGCAGACATTTTGGAGGAATATCAACTTTGTTCTTATTTTCTTTCCATTGAAATCTGCAAATTAAGATTTGAAGCATGTAGACAGAGGACTAAGAGGAAACACTGAGGAACCACTTACAGCTCTAAACTACAGTTCTCCAAATAAATACAATACAGGATAGTACAACTGTAACAAATGATTTATTGAAAACTCTGGGAAACACAGGACAGGACGGGATAATGTGAATCATCAAATTCACTCTCTAAAACTACTGGCAGGCTTTCAATAGGCATTAAATCCAGAAGAGCTGAGAATACCAGTTTCCCTGAAAAGGAACAGCAGCAAAGAAACAGAAAGTCGACGGAATCAGGACTTTTTTGATTACTACATTTTTTAGTTGCCCTATAGCAAAATTTTCTTTTCATGTCTACATATATAAGCATGAGTACTAATAAATAAAGAAGACAACAACCATGAATACATTTCCACAAACATGATGAATGTTTAAAAAAAAAAAAAAAAAAAAAGATGTCAGGACAGCTTCTCTTAGTAGAGGACCCTCAGGCTGAGGGCCCTCTATAAAAATGCCTGGCTACGTCATTGCAGTGGACATGCATGCAAAATTGCATGACAGGAAAATCCACACATTTACATTACACTTCAGAAGGACACAGTAAAACTGGAAAGCTTCTTAGAAAGTGCTTCAGTAGATCCAATTCAGTGTCAGATATCCTTTCGGCTATCCCCATTACACCTAACATAGGTCACAGATCTTTGCTAAGTGGTTCTTGTAATTTTTGGATGATTTAAGACCTTTTGTTTTGCACAAATGTATAGTCTTTGACCAACTAACTGAATATAACATATAATTTATCTTATCTGGGCAAATAATCTCAGTGATTAATTAGCATCAATATTAAAAGCCTACTTTCTATCCAAAAAAAAAGGTTAAAAATAATAAAAAAGCAAGCCAACAAACTAAAAAAGACACAGCCAGCTGGCAATGACAGACACCCCCAGAATGTAGACACCCACAGCATGTACGGCACCCACATATAGGACCATCATTTAGCTATTTCTGTCCTGCAGCAGCTATGCAACCACAAATACAGCAAAAACAACCATCAAAAAATTATCACATTACCATTGTTGTTTCTTTTCTACCTCTCAGGCTGCAGTCTGCTTTGAATGATTTTAAAATTTCATCTTCTCTTCCTGGATGTGAATTTTTAAGCTGCTGCTCACAAACAGGATGTGACAGGCCAAGTATCAAGTAACATACAAGGAGCCAATGGTAGTTTTGTCATTCCCTTGTTCCACTGCAGCACATTTGCTAACCTTAACTAACCTTCATTTACCTACCTGCACTGCAACAACCGCTTTCTGATCAAAGGAGGAATGGCAGCACAGTTGTTTGCTTATCATCATTATATTATTAAATGGAAAGAATATTCTAAAGCACTTCATTATTTCTGTTTATTAACAGTATATGCCATCATTTAGATCTCTTTACACAGTATAACCAAGTCTTCCATATGACCATATGGTGGTACCAAAAGACAGTTAGTCGGTAAGAAAAGAAAAAGCCTAACATGGATTTCTAGATGTACAGATACTAAATGTAGCATTTGGTATTAAAATGTATTCACCTCATAGACCATAAGAGCAAAAATGACTAGATTGTTTTGGCTTGTTTTTTAACCACATTGATTTGGTCCGGGAGATTTCCGCTCTTGAACATGTCTCTAAGATAAACAATTACAAGGCTAATGTATTTCTAAGGTGACCCTGGACCACAGTTACTCCCTGACAGAAACTGTTGATGTGGATTTAAGGGAGAAAATACCTCTCAATAAATTAATATGAAAAACATTACACAGATATAACCATCCCCCAAGACTCGTGATACAAACCCAGAAAGCTTACCATTAATTTTAAGCTCAAATGCAATCAAGTGTATCCCAAGGGTATTTCAAGCTTTCTGAGATACTAAAACAATTTGGATAGCCTGACAAACTCAGCCCTTTCCAGAAACTGCAGCCCCTCCTTCAGCCCTGATATGTGTTTGTAAAGCACTGTCACACTGCACGCTGTGGGCTGCTGCCAAAAATGAGCAGTTCTGCCCCATCCTGGCCATGTGTTCCCACCTACTCCCCCTTGTCAGCTCATGTGACTAGCCACAAAGTCAGATCAGCATCAGAAAATTAATCACATGGAGTGGGTCCAATTTTTGTCAGACAAATAAGCTGATCCAAATAAACCAGGAGGTAGATGTAATGCAAAGAAGCTGGAGGGCACACCCAAGAGAGACTGAACAGGAAGACAGATTCCCCCTTTCAATGGCAGATAACAAATCTCATTCAGCATAAAAAAACCCTATCCCTTAGGAGTTCCAGTCAGTACATTCTTAGGATAAAAGTTCTTCTAAATATCTGGTTAAGAACCACAAAATAAAGGAATGGATTTTAAAGTCTTGGCTCTACCTGCCTGCTCACTGAATAGATAAAACAGCCAGCTGCAAAGAAGTTTACATTCATAGACATGTGTCAATAAAAGAACCCAAAGAAAGGAAATAAATACTTTTCCATCTATACCACCTCATTCGAGCAGAAGTAACAAGATCAACACCTGCAAAGGTTTCTCTACACCACTGAAGCAAGACAATCAATTATGTCATTCAGTTCTCAAACCAAGGAATTTTCTCAGAAACTTTGAGGCTTTTCCAACAACCATCAGTTTGACACATCAATGGCTGACAACTGAGTCATAAAAGGGAAGTTCTTGGAGACCAGAAGAGATATACTCAATGCAGAGCATGAACAAGAGCCAAGAAAGGAGAAGCTAACAACTTAATGGAAGAGCGCAACGACATGCCTCCAGCACAATCAGAAAGTTCTGAACTTTTAATGTCATGCAAGTGAAGAAGGAAAATACCAATAACAACTCTGAAATTAGCTGCAGTACTTTCAGATGCAATTTCTAGTGGCACATGAAATGTATTACCCTGCAAGTCCCTCCAGCAGAAAATACTAAGCATCCCACGCATCTAGTGCCACTATATGCGAGTTAACTTTTGTTAAAGATTGTGAAGTTTAAGCATCTCAGCGAATGTCTGAAAGGAATCAAAAGTAAATGGAGTGGAAAGGATTATTTCAACTCACTAAGCACAATGGTATTTTATCTAAAACAAAGATTAAAAGCTTGAATTCTAGAAAAACAAAAGTGGTATGCAAACCTTCCTGCCAAACCAAGAGCAATGTGATTCCAATTATTTTAAATCACCTGCTCCATGCCTCAGGGATCACTGCCGTAACAGAGGAGATGGACAATCAGTACCAAATATGACTACTTATTATTACAAAGAAACACAACTGAATAATGATGTCCCCCCTGGCTGGGGTTCAGCTTTCTCCAGAAACTGGCCCAGAGGAACAAGGATCTGCAAAGGGAATGCATTGGCATCAACTACAACCAACATACATCACTGCAGATCAACATCACTGCACTGCACTGGAGGTAACCTTAAATGTGTTTGGAAGACTTTCATTTCAAATAGGTCAAATGCCTTAATCACCAGTGAAACACTTACAAGCTGCACACTTTCTTTAATAATCAAACTAACAAGAATTTTGAAAGGAAAAATTTAGAAATTTTCTTCACGTTGTATATAATTACCTCAGTGTTGAAAGCACCACAGTAACATGATGACTGATATCTTTCCTCATAAAATAAGGAAAAATAATAAAAAATATATCATGATGCAACGTGCAGTTCCTCATAACAAGTTTCTTCCTTCAGAAATATCCTTAATAAAGCACTTAGATGCTTTTTAATAAGTTTTACTGGAAGAGATAACAATTTCCATCAAAAATGAACGAATTTTTTTTGTAAAAAAAAAAAATTAGGAGAAAATCCTATTTATATGCTTGCCCTTTGATGTAAAGAATTTTATATTTACTACTATTTATAGCATTGTGGTTTCTAATTAAAAGATTCTGATCAAATTTGTAGACTTAAAAGAAAAGCACCAAGAGAATCAAGAGATAAAATAATACTGGAGGATACAGGAAGAGAACTTAGAAACTATGCTTTGGAGTTTGCAAGAACAATGAGGTTTTACAGCAGATATTTGGGGATTTAGTCACATTTACAAAATAATAGATTCCTTAGATATTAATTTAATTTCCCCCCTCTCTATTTCACAGAACAGAAATCTCAGCTTGCTAACAATCCTTTAAGTGTGCATGAAATAACTGTTTCTTGAGTTCAGTAAGGACACAGCTAAGCCAACAGGAAATCAAAATAAATATTTTAATGAAATTAAATGACAAGTATACTAAAACTTTTATGCAGATTTATCTAAAAAAAAATTAACTGCTGGTTTGAAAACAATCATTACACTTAAATTTATACTAGAGTGGAGGAATACAGCGCTAATTGGCGCATGTACACATAAAAGGACAATTTTCAGCCTCAGTTTTGTTGTAATAAATCCAGAGTTACGGAGTGTACTGTTGCTGTATGTAAAGTAAGAATTTTTTTTCAAAAACTGAATTTTTTACTTGTACTGGGAAGAAAAAAAAAATTAAAACTTTGCTCAAAGACAAAATTCAGAAATACACCTAGGTCTAATATTAAAAATAAATATCCAAAGTGAAAGAATCTTCTTTAAAATATACACAATAAAATATAGCTGCAACATGATTTCCTCAGGCCTTCTCTATTGCCATTTGCAAATATCTAATTTTAACCAAAGGTTCAGTGTCACTGAACTGGATCCACATATCATAGTATATTTAACAACTACAAAATCTCTTTTTTTACTGTCTCTGGCATTCTTATAATATTTATAGGCATTCACTTGCTGTATTAATAACCATTATTTTCTCATGCAAACTCTCTCTTTTTATCCATTGCATAAATCTAAATATCTATGGGGCACAGAGGAGGGGGGGGGGCGCTATTTATCTAATGAAAAATTGCAGAATAGAATCATGGTTTTTACAAAAGGCTTTTACGGGTGCCTCTGCTTTTACAGCTGCACATTTAGTAAACAAGTTATTTATTCTGAGAAAAAGCTAGAAATAAGAAAATATTTTAATAGGTCCACGTTCATTTTTTAATCCTGGATCACATATCTGTTCTCCATGCCAAGTGAGGGTGGAGCAAAGGGAGCCCTAAACACCATCAGCTGCAGTGTAGTGCCAAGGTCCAGTCCACTGCGGTCGTAAATATGACCTAAAATAACTTTTTTCCATATAAATATCATAGTGTCAATGAACTCTAAGACAGAAGCAAGAACTACTTGTACCTCTAAAATGCCAGTAATTAGTCTTCTCAACAGAAAAAAAAAAAAAAAAAAAAAAAAAAAAAAAAAAAAAAAAAAAAAAAAAAAAAAAAAAAAAAAAAAAAAAAAAAAAAAAAAAAACCAAACAAACAAAGAAACAAAATCCAAAAAACCTTTTTTGTTTATTTGTGTGTTCGAAAGCAAAGGTTGTTTGAATTTATTCAGTATAGTAAGGGCGGGGAACAGCAACAAGCACAAACCAATGCAGTGAATTGCAGGTGTCACTGCTGCAGAGCCAGTGCCTCGGCAGCAGCACAGATCCTTCTGAGGTCCTGCAGGTGTGTAATGCTGAGCTCCAGAGACTTGGCTGCATCTGCTCACACACCTCGACCCAGATCTCCACCCAGCACTCCAAAACCATGAGCATCTTTGAACAGTTACAACAGACTGACTAAAAAAATATAATTCTGATTTCCCCCTGAAAACTTCTCTTCTTGCTCTCCTTCCACACCTCCACTTCATCTTTCTCAAAAATTCATACAAGGTTAAATGATGGAACAATGAAGACAGGAAAACTATCAGCATGTCATTGATAGCAAATTTAGCGTGAGCTACCATTTGACTAGATCTTACACTCATTGTGCTTTCAAGTATAGAGGATGATGTTAATTTGATTCTAAAATTTTGTTTATAACTTCTGATTTCCTAAGAGACTAATTGCTGCAAATCTTCATATCACTGTGATAAACTGCAAGAACTTTCGGGAAGCTGTATTTATTTTTCCCCCTTTTTCTGGAAGGGAAGTATTAAAGATTCCTGTATAAAAGGTTACATACAGCTAATGTGCAAGAGGTCGTAAAAATATCACTACTGGAGCAAAAGCAGAAAATTTGGTGCCTGCTCAACCTTGTATTTTTAAAATGCACTCAATAAGGTTTTTCATCAAATACTAATGACTAGGGGAAGTATGACCAAGTAGGTTGTTATAAGTGTGATAAATCAAGTACAGGGTGACAAACAGAAAACAAACAAAAGTCATGAATGGAAACTTGCAAAGTTCGGAATCTTTTCCTGCAACAATTCAAATAAAAACTTTGATAACTGGTTGGAGATCACACTTGTAAAACCAAGCAAGGGAGCAGAGACTCATCCTGTGACCCAGGAACACCACAGTTTCCACTGCCCTCCATGGCAACTGGGCTTTCAGAGGGTCAAATCTAACAATAAAAGGAATGCTAGATACAACAGCAGTAGTGCAATGTGTTCCATCTATCTCACTCAATAGCCCAGGACCTGATGGCACAATCAGATGGGGAAACTACTTCCTTGTGAAGAGAAACATGAGATCAGATGGAAAGGACTTGAACAAGGACAATCTTTCCTCAGTGAAATACTCCTCTCCCAAGGATGCCTGGCAGTTTTGGGTCAGCAGAACCCAAATGAGCCTCTAGTCGTGGACAGCTGCAGCAAGAGAGGCAAACAACCAACACACCACCCATCTGCAGGGGGAGAGAACACAAAACAAGGGCAGCAACGCACGCGCCATAGGCAGCACTGGACCCATCTGGACCACTGTGTCATCTATCTACAGAAAGGGCTATTGTCTCAGGGGCCCCATCTAGGCAAAAAGGAAAACTCAATGGATCTCACAGTCAGGAGAAGTGAAGGCATTTCCTTCGCCAAAGCAGATGGTGCCTTGAGGTCATTTTTAGCTGCATGTTTTCCAAGCTCTGAAATGAATCAATAATATTTCAAAACTCCCTTTTCAGCATCTCTTGTTGGCTTCACAAATGAGGGAACAGAGTTCCACTACCAGAGGAATCTACAAAACCCCTTCGTTATGCCATCTTTACATTACAAACTGACACCTACACTACTCTTTGACACCTAAAGCCTCCCAACTTGGGTAATTTCTCCCATGAACAGCTCTGGACACCAGCAGAAAGTTTAGCAACATCTTGTCAGCATCGTGGGTTAAGAAGAGCTTGACAAAACTTGCAGACTGTTAGGCATGCCAATACATTGCTCAATCAATTCCACAGATAATACTTTTTAAATATGACTCACCCTCTACATTTAAGTATTAAAGTCCTGCTTGCAGTTGAAAAGTGCAAGAAAAGCAAACTTCAAAACTCCTTTTCCTCTTGATACAGACTAAGAGATCAAAACAAATCAACATTTTCACTGTATATATTTTCTGAAACAACTGATGGATTTTTTTTTTTTATTCCCACAGAATTTCAGGGGTTGAAATAGTATTCCTACATACTATAGTCTCCTGGGCGATTTTTGAGCTGTAAGTCAGGGCTGTAGCTTCCATACTCCCATACATCACATTTCCATTAAAAGGCATTTACCTTTTTCTAAACCTTGTAATAGTACTTCATTCTGGAATATGTTTTTTCTAAAGCATGGCCATTTGCTACAGTTTTCTGGCCTGGCAACACCCACTTCATTAAAAAAAAGGAAAGACAGAGTAGAATAAAATTTAGTATAGTTAGACAAATCAGAGCTGGTCAAATTACCAAATGAATCACCAAATCTCACTGTATGATGGCAAATGCCCAGCAGCAATGCCGTGCTTCCTTAACTTATTTTAACTGAATCCAATTTTCAAGCTGCACTCCTAATGACACAACAGTTAAACGGCTCTATGTCATTTGCCCCTTTCTCTGATTTTTACGTAATCAATCGTGTCTTTAATTCATGTGACACTGGCTTTCCATTTGAACTTACCCAATCAGCAAACCCCCATCATGGGAGTGCATGCCACATCTTGGTAGAGCACATCCTGTCCATATGCTCAGCACTCCCATGCAGCACTTCAGCCACCTTTGCTGCTCAATGCTCATCAATAAAGTTTCTGGGAAAAAGAACATCAGCATTCCCTCACACAGTTCTCCCACCAAAGTATTAAATGCTTTGCAGATGTGCAAAGTTCTCATCTGCACTGAACATACCTCCATCTGAGGAGAAAGACGCTGTTCCACATCCATGCTTGGCAGTGGCTCAGCACAGCTGCCACTGCACAGTTCATCCCTGCAGCACTGATTTATCCTCCTCAGATTAATGCAACTATTGCAGTGGCTTCAGAGGAGTACTATGAGGGGGCATCCTCAGCTAGGAAGAGCAAAATTTCATCTGACAGGCCTCTGTGATCCTATACATGTTCCAAAAGACATCTCTGCGGAACAGTGTATCCATACAGTATCTAGGAGGCCACTGGCAAGCCAAAGGAAAGAAGATAACTAGAAGGGCTCTGAAGGATTTCTTGTCTGAAAGTTTTCCAGAGACAATCATAGCAAATTTGACCTAAGATAAATTATGCGAGTCAAAACTAGAGAAAAGGGAGACAGGTTGGGAATTGCAGTGATTTTTTTGAGATGTTAACTACAGCAGTTTTGATTAACATGCAAGAAACCAACAATACACTATTTCTAGAAAATACAATACTGAAAAAATATTATATGGGGACAAAAACACTGAACCATATCAGTAGATGAATGAGAAAGAGATACTGTGTAAGAAGACACCACAATCCTGTGTCCAAGACTGGTAAGCTTCATCCTCAAGTAGTATTGGACTTTACCCTCCACATCCACAGTTATCTAGATTGAGAGAATTTACATGGGCCTGGCCTGGCAACCTAATCCTCTGACAAAGATCAGTGAACTACTTCCCATGAAGCAGAAGGGCATTCTACCTGGGAGAAGCAACTTTGTCTCAAACACATAGGAGTGGAAGACAAAGAATCCTCTCAAGGTGGCTGCACTAAGTGGAAGGACCACAAAACTCAGCAGAGCTGATTTGGGAGGGAAAAGCACTGAAACAGCACTAGCCAGAAGGACCCATAAACTACAGACCTGAACCTTATCAGGCTTTTGAAGGTTTCATAAAGTTCAATTGACCTTTAAGAAGTGTTTGATAGGATAACTGAGATAATGTTTTCACAAGCAGAGCCCTAAAGAAAGTTGTTAGTTTTGAGTCACTTAAAGATTGGCATGATTATTGGAAAAAATACAAAAGGGACCTGGACTACCAGAAGGACAATATAATACCAGATCTACCATGACTGTATGACACATATGTCCATAATGTTCTTATGGAAAAAGTTTCAGAGTGAACGTTAATGTCACATGTAGTTTGACCATAATTTGGCTAAATCTCAGCAAAGTTTATCATGACATTACTTGGAATACAACACGGTTCTACACCATGAATATGTTATAGCTGATATAGCTGATTAGACACTGCAGGGGTCCTAGAACATGCACTCTCCATGAAACAGTGGCAGAAAGAATATTTGGTTTGATCTTGCACTCAGGGGCACCAACACAGACCAGGAGTGAATACAGATACATTGATTACCAGAGCTAGAAAGCTCTATCAGACTTTGCAGTTACTACACTGATCCTGGGAACAAGCAAATTTTGGGGAAATACTTTCTATACAAATTGTTACATCTGAGCCTTTAAGATCCTGCTTGACTGTATATAAGCCTGTTTTATGTGATTAAGCCATAGCTTTAGGAATATCTCTCTTTTCAACACTGCTATGGCACAAGCAAGAGAAGATAACACAAAACAGAACTTTCCATGCAGTCCTTTTATCCAAACTAGGATTTTCAAATATATCTATGTCTTTTTACCACCCCTCAAAATCTGAGTCCCGATACAATGTTTCTGCAACATGAACTCTGAAGCAGCAGCTACCAGAGGTTTGTTGACGGCTGATTTTTTGGACTTATGCACTTACTGTCATAACAAATCTCATTATCGAGCAGGAAAATACTTTCACTGAGCTTGCAAAGAAGGATAAATTAGGAATTTGAAATATTCTTTGCCTATAAAATACCAAAACACACTATGAGTATTTTATAAAAAGGTGTATCTGAAAGTCCCTCTTACATCCCTCTTATATTTGAGAAACCAAAGAACACTCTCAATGCCCTTGCATCATTCAACAATCTATAGCAAAGCAGGGCTTTCAGGAAGGCCAGATCTGCACCAAAAGTACAGGTATTTTAACCATCATTTACATATTCATTAAGTATTGCTAAGTTGGTGAAGTATCTTACCCCTACATGAATATTGTAGAACTGTGTACAGGGAACATGCAGGAAAGTATCACACACACTTTGCCTAACGTCTTATCAACTTTAAGGGAAGAGTAAGAAGAGGTAACAAGGCAGGAAGAAAACCAAATTCAGCAATAAACCAAAAACATGTTATTACTCACTATGGCCCAGTTGAGCCTCCAGCCCATTGGTTTTCTGATAGGATGATCAAAAACTGTGCCCAAGTTTCTCCAAGAGACAAGAGTCATTAGATTAAGTGAACAGAACGTAATTTTTAAAATTGGACAATTTCTCATGACACTTCTGTTTTCAACAGTCAGCATCCATCCATCCCAAACTCTAGAGATGTTTTATTAGCCACTCAACAGTCAGCACTCATATTTTAACCAAAAAAATTACTAGTTGGTTGAGCTACCCAACACAGTAACTTACAACAGAAGTTGACAGTAACAGAACAGAAAGCAAGAGTGTTTTAAACAAAGTCAGCAGTTTCAGAAGCAACTATAAAGAACAGGGATATTCTGTTGAAGACTAGAGCAAGAGGCCAAGAGTCAGAGAATCCAATAGCAAAGACTAGGAAACACCTGAATAACAAATGAAGATTTCAACTCTAAGTGTAAGCAGAGCTATGCAAACTCAGCATGACGGAGCAAAGCTTCACTGCAATTGATTATTAACAATAAGAAGTCATTTAAGAAACCTGCAAGCCATGCTTCCGAATCGGTGTATGCAATTCTATCACTTGGTCACAAACAATTCAGAAATACAGGCTGTGGAAGGCAAATAAATTCTTTGCTAAAACCTACTGACTCACTCTGGACTACAAAAACATGTACTTCTGTCTCAGACAGCTCAGTCCTGGAGCCCTTTCACACCAGGCTCCCTACAATCAGGTCAGCCCTTTTACTCTCTAGGAAGGAATCCAGCGTATCTTCATGACAACTGGCAATGAGCAAGTGAAAAACAGCTTGACAAACAGAAATTGCTATATTATGAATGCCTTGCACAAACAGCAGAGATGAGTGAATCTATGTCCATAGTAGGTAAGAACCTTGTTCCCACTGAAAATCATAGCAAATCTCACATACTTCCATATCAACACCTAGATATATCAAAAATGGATAATGCAATGACAGCCACAAGAGGAACAATATTGTCCCTCTCTGACTGTGTGTGGAGACCTAGTAGCATGACCATGAAGTGCTGCCTTAAAGAGAACTGGGACCCTTCACTGGTGTTGAGTGGCAATCTCCAGCTGAGAGCAAGATCACTTTCAAGTTTATACCTAGGGTTCAGGGAAGGCATCTGTTAGGTGAAGGCATGTAGCGGTCTGGTACTCTAATCATCAGCTAGAAAATAAACCTCATCTTCCCAACGAGATCATCTGACCCACAGCAAACTACAAACAACATATACTTCTGTCTCCAGACGCAGTTCAGTCACATTTTAACGAAAAACACATCTGCATAGTACTGACTAAAGGAGAATATTAAGAAACTTGTGGCTTCCCATGTGCCTCTTACAATACCAAAATATGGCTCAAGGCACGGAGTTAAAAGGTTCCTTATAAGTGTCCACAGTAGGAGCTTTCCTTCCTTTAAATACAAAAATCCTAGCTTAGCCTGCACTGAATGCCCCTGACATTGAGGACTTTCATCTTTTAATAGGCTTATTTATGCAACTGTAAAGTAAGTGTCCATTGCTAAGATCCTGGATTGCATTAATAATTATATAATATTAGCATATTTTTAGATATATCTTATCTTGATTACTCTTTAGATTAAGTGCTGTGCAGCTGCTAACAGGCCCCCTTTGGGGAACAGAGAAATTAAAACACGGGAGTGTCACAGATACTGGTAGTGACTCTATTCCACAATGGAATTAACAGTAGAAACGCAAAGTCACAGAAATTCTCCAATATCTACTATATACTGTATGTTCAAACATTAATGACACGAATATGTAATAGCCTACAACATTTGTCTTGTGCTGTGTTCTGAAGTCCAGTAATCTTTGACAACTACAACTGTGAGCACATTAATTTTTCTTAAGCAGTTACATTCTGGGCTTCTAGGAAAAGTCCACAGATTATTTTCTTTACTATTTAATAGTAGAACATGCACGTAGAGAAGTCACTCAGTAGTTATGGCAATGGCCCAAAAACCCCAAAACAAACAAAACAAAAGAGGTTGCTAGAGAAAAACCCCAACAAATGATAAAAATAAACCATGCATTTTTAGAAATCTGCAATCCATCACTTCCCAGTCACTCCTGCCTTCAATTAGCTCCTTTCACCTCCTTTTATCGTATTACATTCCTCTGGCTCAACTCCATCATAAGCCTATTCTAAAACTCCTGATCTGCAAAGGCTTCGCTTTGCTTCTGTGTTCCCCTGCATGATCATCTTCTTCATTTCCCTTTGTGCAATTCCAAACTCAGGCTTGCACCCTTCTTGTACAGCTTCTGCCCTTTCTGCAGCTAAAGCTTTCATCCAGGAATTAAAGGAATCCGATCCGATTTAGCACAACTTCCCTCTCTCCAGCTTATGTCTCTCTCTGCTTTTATCTTTATCCAATTCAAAACACAACTACGTTGTTTTACATTAATTCAACTACAGCCTTGTTGTCTAGTCCTCTGACTGCACCCTCCCATTCAGGTATCTTTGTTTTTCTAGACATGGTTGTTTGTCCTTCACTCACTGGAGATTCTTCCTGAATGCTTCAACCTCCTCCGAGAAGTATCCTCCTTAAACTAATCCTTAGGCCCTTAGTTTTGGGTTGAAATCTCTATTCCAGACCATTTTTTCTAAATCTCATATATAGTTGTTCAAAGACTACTAGCAACAGATAGAATAGGGTATGGAGACAGAATGGATTGAATCATAAAACAAACCAACACATGAATATGTTATGGATGGAGAGGGAACCTCTGTTCCCCTACCCTTCATATGCCACTGATCTTGGACTGTTAACTCTTCAGAGCAGGTATGGGTGTCTCTTTGAGAAAGAGAAGAATCCAGCATCTTTATGTGACTTTCACCACACCCACAAAAGCAACCACAAAAGTTAACTCCATGAAGTCAGTCCATAACTTCGATAAGCATTCTGGTAGAGGTAAGAGTGTTGGAGTTTTTATGGGATGCTAGACTTTAGGAGTCAGGATATCAAATTACTCAACTGCAACAGTTAACAGTAACACTACAAAAGTACCTTCCTAAATGCAGCTTCTACAAAACTTCATTTAAGCAAAGTCAGCCATGCTGCTGGTCCATTACCACCGAGCTGACTCAGATTTCTGGGCAAGGGATGCAGTATCCTGCAATTAGGATGTAACCATGCCCTGTGCCAGAATCACAGAAAATCAGTACTGCTCCACTTGGTTTGGCCTGCTCCGCAATTTTCTTCCTCCAATGCACTGCCAGGTACTGTATCCTTCAGTGAGTAACAACCATCAGATACCACGGGAGAGGCTGGAGATATTTTAAGCAGCAGAGGGGAAACTTCTTGATCGGGAAGAAAAGTTGCAGTTGCACAAAGAGCTTTACACATTTCCATCAGAGATTCTACACATTTACATTGGTTTAGTGATGGGACTGTTGTGAAATAAATGCATTTAACCCTTTTAAAACCATTTGTCTTACTTTTTTTTCTACTTGGAGTGATATTCATACTAACAACTTAACTATGTGAGAATGACTTGAAAAGTTTTTATGAGCATAAGATTTGGTGAATAAAAGCTGAGACATTCAGAAAATAAAAACCATTAATTAGCAGTTTCCTCTGTAAGACCAGTATTTTAATCATTATACTAGAGCCAAATGCAACCATTACTATGTTTTAAACAGACATACCACGAAGTGTTTCAACTTGTGACCGTTCAGGGGCCTTCAAAGAATCCTGAAATGCCTATAGGACTTTTTTTCCTTTTTTTTTTTTTTTTCTTTTTTTTCAAGCAAAGCATTACAGAACTTTAAGAATCCTATTTTATTGTACTGTAAATATGGTCTTCACATCTGAAAAATATTTACATAGAATAAGTCACTTTCAGAGGCAAATAAATATGCTATGAAGAGCCTGCTTATTATTTAACTACACAAAAAGAATACAAGCTGTCAGTGCTTATACTTTATAGATTATAAAAAAGAAATATGAGACAATTTTTTCACTGATTTTGTTACTTAAACATAAAGTAGTCAATTGGAAAAGGAAGAAATGAAGGCCTGCAACTCATCTTGGATGTCAGCAGTTGCTTCAAATGCACAAATTTTATATTCTTCAGTAACAGCAAAGACTCAATGTTTTTTATCCTTTAGATGGAGCAGCCATGTACCACCTCAAACATGATGGTTAGTGGTCACGACGAAAATCATTGTATTTTAATACAAATTGGGGTGCATAATTGTTAAAAGTTAGAAGGATTGGTCTTCATACAACAGAAATATGTTTTATAACATAAACAGTGCTAAGGTTACTGGTTGGACTCGATGATCTTTGGTCTTTCCCAACCTGAACGATTCTATGACTCTACAGAATTTGTAAACATTCCCCGGTTTGGGTAGCAAACGATGTTTACGTTAAATTGCTATGTTACGTTCACATGTTATATTCCAAGCAATTCCCCTCCGATTTCCAATTTCTATTTATAAAATCACATCCGAGCCCACAGAACACAAACCCACCCTGCCCCGCGTTTCAGACAGAAGCCGAAATTAAGCCGCGGCGTTTTAAGTCCCGCTGCCGCAAAGGCGCCGCAACTTTCATTTCGGGGCCCCCGGCCGCCGCAGGCAGCGGGCTGTGCCCGCCCGGGCCCCCGCTGACGACCGGGGGAGGGCACTGCCAGGCACGGGGACCATCTTAACTAATTCGGGCGCCGCTGCGGTAGGACTGGCATCCCCAGCGCTCCTGCGGGAAATCGAGCCGCGCGTCTCGCCGAGCATCGCAGTGCACTGAGCGTTATCCTTCAGCGGTACAGACACCCTTGCGGAGGGTGCGGCGAGGCTCCTCGGCACCGCCGCCCCTGCCGCGCCGGGCGCGGGCCCCTCTCCCCAGACTCCCCCGGCCGTCCCCGGGCCCCTCTCCTCCCGCTGCCCCGGCCGTGCCCGGGCCGCCCGCGACTCCCCCGCCTGTCTCTCACCTGTGTCCGCGCCGCCTCGCTCCGCACCCGTGTGCTCAGCGCCGGCCACCGCGCCCCGCCGCCGCCCTCGCCGGAGACCAGCCGCACGGGCCTGATGCTCTCCCGCTCCGCGAAGCGGCTCTCGCCCCGCCGCCCCGCCGCCGCTGCCGCCGGCCCGGAGCCTCCTGGGCAGGGGAGAGGCACCGTCACCCGGCTGCGCCCTCGCCCCCAGCGCGCAGGCTGTTGCGGGGGCTCCGTTTCCAGGGGGCTCCGCAGCAGCCTCGGCGCAGCGTCCCCCCCTCCCCGCCGCCCCCGCCCCGAGAGCGGCGGCGCTGCCCCGCGGCTCACCTGGGGCAGCCGGCAGGGCGCAGAGCGCCAGGGAGAGGAGGCAGGCGGCAGCCCGCATGGCGCTGCCCGCCGCCCCGCTCGCCGCCGTGTGCCGCCCCGGCTGCCGCCGCCGAGCGCCGCCGGCTCCGCGCCTGCACGGGCGGGGGGGCTGCGGGGCCGCGGGGCCGGGGCTGCCGAGCTCCGCCCCGCCGCCGCGCCGAGCCCCCTGCCAGCTGAGGAGATGGCGAGAGCCGCCGAGCCTCCCCGCAGAGCCCGCTTGGAAGAGGGAAGTGCTGGGAAATGTAGTCGTTCGCCGGGTGTGAGGGAGCGGGGCGAGATCGCAGGGGAAGCCCCGGAGTCCAGGGAGCGCTGCAGGGATTCCGCAGCCCCCGCCCCGTGGGGCCGCCTCGCTACCGCACCGCCCCGGTTCCGCACTGCTCCGGGGTAAGGGAACCCCCGCTGCAGAACTTGCCTCCGCTGGCAGCCCCACCTGCGGGTGAAGGCGGGGGAGTCTCTGGGGACGCAGGCGGAGCGTTCCCCCCCCTCCGTCCCCCCCTTTGGCCGTATTGCGGCCAGCCCCCTCCCCTTACGTGTTCATTTTCAGAGTAAACCTTCATTTCCTCATCTATGATCTTTTTTCTTCCTTTCTTAAATTTCTACTACCTCCCCGCTTTCTCCACTGGACTAAAAAAGAGAGAAGAAAAGGATTACAACGCAGCATCGTTTCTTTCACGCTACAACACGCTGTCCTGGACTAAGGAAGAGGCAGAAGTGTCAAGGAGCCTCCACGATGTCTGTTCCCCGAAACGCGAGGATTATTTTCCCTCAGCGGACGCATGGCTGCATCTGCAACCCAATTCTACACTCCCACCTACCGGGAAGCCGAGGGCAGCAGTGCTACCTCTCGGTACTGTGTATCTCACCTTTCTTAATTAACTACGTTTCTTTCTGAAAATGGGACAAGGGTGGTTTTGCCTCAAGCGTTCCTGCCGCCGCCGTTTTCCGAAGGGGCGACAGCAGAACTGCCACGGTACGCAGTCGGAGGGAGTGGAAGGAGGAGGGGTGTCAGAGCAGCATAGTGGCAGATGCAGCTCGATACCGGCCCAGGCAAGAGAATACGAGGTCAAACTACCCACTGCAAGGCTTGTACCAGTTGTAAGCACATAATAAAGAAGGAGGTGGCATCACAGTAAATGGTACTGAAAGCTGCTGCTCGTTGTAGACTCGAAGTTTAAAAGAATAAACAAACAAAATATTTATTTTCATAATCTTAAAACCGTTATGCGGTTGCATATATTTATTGTATTGCTTGCACTGACAACAGCCAGAACACCCAGCACCTCCATTTCTGCTCTTGGGAGCGTTTCTGCCTGCCGGGGTGCCTTCCACGGGCTCCTCACGGGAGGGACTGCACTCCGGGCACAGCTTGGCTACGGCCACCTGCCCCTCCCAGAGCTACCCGAAGGGGAAGGTCCGGGCTCCTGACACGATTTCTCAGTAGGTCTTACCTTACTTACACGGATCCTCTATTAAAAGAAGCCATTAGAGGACAGAAGAAGGAAATTCAGTTTCTCATGATTTGTTTCCATGACATGAAAACAGACAAAATGACAGTCCAACAAGCTGAGGATAGGGAGCACAGTATTGCATCTGGAAATACATATTAATTTGGAGGAAAACGTTGCTAATAAGTTTTGTGCTGTCTTGTTTACACTACACTCACACACTACAAGCAAGATATATCCATTAAATCCTCAAGCAGTCACTGAAATTGTGCACAATTAGCTTATAACTCTGCTGTGGGCTGTCAAAAGGAGCATGGGTAGGGTGGGTAAAGAAAATGAGGAAGTGCCATTTATGGAAAGAAAAATCAGTACTATAATACGATGTTTCAGTCTTCTTATGAAAGTCATCAATCCTTATATTTCAGGCTGCAGCCGACTGCTAGTTATTTCAGTTACACCAAACTGTCCCCACTGGCACACTATTTCACAGCTTCTTCTGCCACTATTTCTGAGAAAATTCATGACATTTGGTATATATTACTGTTAGGCAGTAGTTACACAGTACAGTCACACACTGATTTCCTGGATCAGGACATCATATATTTCTTTTTTCTCTTGCCATTACCAGTGTTCAGATCTAGTGTAGATGTCCCACATGGAAGGTTCACCAACCCAGCACCAGCCAAGGCCTGGCTGCTTTTAAGTAATGACAATGAATGCAGAGTTCTATCCAGTCTGTGTGCTCAGGGAAGGTTGTGAGCTATAATACATACGCTTCATGAAGACAATCCTTTTTTAGTATGCCAATTCCATTTTGGTCAAACCCTTCACTACTTTCAAGAATAATTTTTAATACTTTTTTTTTTTTAAATACAACCAACTAATAAGACAAAGGTATTTTAAAATCGTGTGTGCTAGAAGTGATTAGCCAAAATAGAGCTGAAAAAGCTTTTATTTGCAAACCTTTATTGTTTACATCTTCTACCATTTGGCTAGGTAAACACTTCTATGATAAGCACTGAAGAATAATTCTAAATAGAAGACTTTAATAAATTGCAGAGATTTGTATATCACATTGAAGGATCTAAATCACGAGGAAGAAAATCCTGACCTGTATGTCTGAAGTTCCCTTCTATTGTACACATTGATTAGAAATGGGTGATTAGAAATGAGTGATTTGACAGGCTTGATCCTTTAGAGAAATAATATTTTACTTTTATGGGTGGTGTTTTTGGGTTTGTTTAGGAAATCAGGCAGAGAATATCAGTATTCATTTCCTAGTTTTACTTTACTGGGAGCTCTTTCACATTGCTGAGGACTGTGACAGACTGTCCCCCTCTGAACAACCAGCTCTTTCACATCTGGGGACAAAATTTTTTCTTCTTCTAGCAAATCCTAAAATATCTTGTGTTGGAAGAGACCTACAAGGAACATCCAGTTCAACTCCCTGCTTCTCACAGGACTACCTAAAAATAAACCATATAACTGTGTCATCCAGACACTCCTTTAACTCTGACAGACTTAGGGACAGCTTTCCTGGGGAGCATGTTCCAGTGACCGACTGCCCTCTCATCAAAGAACCTTTTCCTTATGTCCAATCTGAGCATTCCCTAATGCAGTGTCATACCGTTTCCTCGTGTCCTACTGCTGGTGCCCAGAGAGACATCAGCACCTCGTACTCCACTGCCCCCTTTGAGGAAGTTGCAGACTGCTGTGGGGCCACCCCTCGGCCTTCTACTAGGCTGAACAAACCAAGTGGCCTCAGCCGCTCCCCCTAAGTCCTGCCTTTGAGACCTGTCACTGTCTTGGTCACCCTGCTCTGGACACACGCAAACACTATAGGTATGATAAATTTTTTTTTAACCATACTTAATTACAAGTCAAAATCTAACACTTTAATGTCTGTTACTTATCTCCTTCCCACAGAAAATAAGAAATATGGACTAAACATCCCTGTTGGCATTGTATTTCTAATTTATATGGGGTATTCTTGAAAATTACCTCCCAGCTGTACAGCTTAAGTTTTGCTGTAATCACGATCATAAGTAGGTAAGACTGCAATCATGAATTACAGTTTCAAACTGCCTAAAGTTCTGCAGAGATTAGCCTAGTTTAAAATGCTGAAAGAGTAACACATTTTTAAATGCTAAGAAATGTACAGACACTGCTTTATATTTTTACAATTTTGATAAAATCTAGACTTTCTGTTTCGAGAAATACACAATGGAGCCTTGTGTATGCATAGACATGATGGAAAAATACCACTGTCTCCAATCACAGAACATTACAGTGACTTAACACTGTGAAAAGTGTAACTCTTCTCCCCACACACAGAAACTTTTGTCTTCTCAAATATAATAGGTTGTAACTGAAATCTAGGGCTCTCCTTAATAAACACATTCTCAGTGGTCAATACTCAATTATGATTTATTAGGTTTATAAAAGAACATATTAAGACTTTTTCCTGATAAAAGGAAGATCTATGAATATTTTCTAATTGTCCCTATTCACCTGACCACTGATTGCCATAAGCGTTTCCATGTGAAAAACATGCTGACATTCTCAAAATATAGTAATACATTTTCTTGTATCAGTACCAGTTACATGTCCAATTACAGAAATAGTGTATTTTTACCTGATGATCGCATAGCAGTGACATTGTCACTTATGCACGTAAAAATCAATTGACTCTGCTGGTTATTTAGTTGGGAGCATAACTATTACCTCCAGGAAGCATGTGCAACTATAATCTAAATATAGAGCTCAACATAGAATCAGTCTTGACATTAAATTGGAAGTACAGCCTGATCTGGAGCACTGCACTGGCCACTCCCAGTGAGGACATTGCAAGGTTCAGAGAAAGACAGAAGCCAGGAAGTTCAGGATTGGTCAGGATGGTCATAAACAGGTAGAACACAATAAAATGTCATAGAGGTGGTACAGGAAAGTAAGCTGGTGCTTTTTGCTCTTCTGGCAGTATGGTGTGGGAATAAGATGACAATTTAATTAAAACCTAGTAAGCATAAATATGCTGTCATCAAGCAAGTAGATAGTCTACTGAAGTATTTACTTGGGCTATACTTTCAAATAATTCACAAAATTCTCAGCATCCAGAGGGACAAGACATTCTTATGCACTGAAAGAATAGGACCTGCAATGATGAGCAACCAGCCTTGGATAAAAGTGCTTCAGGCTTTGTTAATTTTTTTATTCCAAGTTTACAAATAGGATCTCGTTTGATAGGTAGTTTCATCTTGCATCTAGTCATGGCATGGGATCGTTTTTGCACTTCTTGTGACTACTGCTCACCGCTATTGGAATTAGGAGATTGGGCTGGATAACTACAAGTATGGTTTAGCAAAGGCAGTTTCTCAGAAAATCTGGTGACATAAAGAAGGGTAATATTTTTATTCATAAACAAACAAACCCCAAACAAAATCACAAAAACAAAACGACACCCCCCCCCAAAACAAACAATCAAACAAAAACAAAAGAAAACAAAACAAAACAACCCAAACTCTAATCACTTGGCTCAGTGGCAAGTGGCTTGGAAATCGGGGTTATCAGCAAAGTAAAAATTGTTCAGAAATCTGATTCATGTTTTATAACACACAAAACCTGCATTCACTGAAGAGCTTCCAGGTCAGACCTCCTGTACTTACTCCTGAAGAATGTCAGATAAGTTAGTAGCTAAAATTATCCTCAGAAACAAGCTAAGAAGCAGAATTAAACCAGCCTGAATGTCAGATACAGGACAAGATCCATGCAGCTTTCTGTGGCCAGAAGCCTCTCCTTTTCCAAGGGCCATTAAACTTCTGAGTCCAAAGTACCCCGTTTGCAGACCTTATACCTGAAAGATGAACTCCATGAAACACTTGTTGGTGATGTGCCTGAACCTGAAATGTGTGAGACCCATAGCCCAATTCCTACTCTGCCAGGTGGTTCAAATTACAGAAGTGACTACTGTCATTTGGCAATTGACTTCCACAGTGTGGGTCTCAACCTTTATTCTACTGGAGTGCCATGTTTCAAAATGGTTCTGAAGGTCACAGAGGAAGCCTGGAGTTTATCCTAACTCAAAAAAAAAAAAACAAAAACAAAAATTCAAACAAAAAAAAAGGATTATGTCAGCCAGCCACCTCAATCTACAGCTGCTTTAGCCCAAATGAAATTGCACTCCACTCAAATAACTGCTTCGCATCCCAAATCTTTTTATGGTGCTATGTCTGTGGCACTCAGCATTTATTTTGGATAGCTGCATTATCTAAAGCAAACTGTTGAATATCAGAAGACAAAAAGCAACATTTGCAGAATGCATGGTAAAAAACCCCAAAAATATTCATCTCAAATCACCTTCAGAGATGTTAAGGTGGTTAATGAATTCTTTTCACATCCACCTTCACCCTGCTACAGATATCAGTGGTGACATTATTGGTGGTTGGTATTATCACGGAGATTAACCTTTATTTATGCTTGCATTTGATAACATAAACAATCTTCTTACGTGGTCCGGAGGACTAGCCATGCTGGAAAATAAATTTTGGCATTCAATTTCTAGTCCATCTACATATACTCTCTGTAGTTGCTCTGGATCAACTGGCTGCTAAAATTTCCCCTCCTTTATCTTCAAGAGTGGTGATTGGAGTCTTGTAGAGGTTACAGCTAAATTTGAGTGGCAGTAAGCGCTCAAAAGAAAATAGCTTATTTTCCGTAAGAATATTTTTATGAGACGTAAAAGAAAAAATGAGAGGGATAAAGGGGAGTCCATTTCCTGCTGTGATGCAAATAACATCCAAACTAGTCACTCAAGAAGAATATGAATGCTTGTTCACATTAGATTGTAGTTTTATTTTACACTTTGCTATTTCAGGAATTTCCCATAATTCTTTATATAATCTAATTGCATGTCCTGAAGATCTCCGATACTGAGCATCTACAGAATGAAACTAGGGCCAGGAAGTGATTCCCACCTTTGAGCAGACTCAGTTGAAGACCAAGGTGTTTTGATGATCCAGTGCTATCAACTATCAATGTGATCAAAAAGCCCAGCAGGGGCAGCCACTGTCAGCCCTGGGTGTTTATCAGCCAATGGCCCAGAGGCCTCATGGACTACATAGCTCAAAGATTCTCCAGCAGGGAAACACAGAGGGATTCATATTTTTATCCTGTGTCCACATACCCCACTGTAACTACATCAGTTAGAGCAGCTACCATTTTTTCATCATTCCTGCATTCACAGGCTACCACAAGAGCTTCACAGACATCATCACCAGGTGCATTACCTGAGTGCTTCAGAGCGCAGGATGAAGATGCACACAGCCCCACAGGTGCACCCAAGGAGTCAAACACTGCACTCACATAGGCCAGAAGGTGACACCGACTAATGACAGTATGAAGAGAGAACTGAAGCATGTCCCTCTGTTGCAAGCTTGGGGTAGAACATAAAGGACAGTACACAATATGTAAAGCACTTTTAAAAAAAAGCATAAAAACACGAAGCATAAAAGCACCAAGCTTGAGAACATTAAACAGGCAAGAGATGAAAATGCAAAGAAGTAATTTACACAAAAATTAATGGAAGTAGTTTCTGCTGGTTTAGATCTCTTCTATGACCTTAAGGCACTTACATTTATTAATAAGGCTTTGCAATTACATCCTGTAATTTCATACTCATGCCCTCCAATGATTTACAGATATGAAAATTCTGAAAGAGATCAGCTCTGGTTAAGATCTGAAGTATTAAATAAAGTCTTCCCAACTCTTTCTTGTGTCTTTCACTCTGCCTCTGAGTAAGCTAGTCTGACAGGTTGGCTGCTCTGAAAGAAAAATATAAAAAAAACCTCAAGTCAATCAGAAACCTGCTGACTGTTTTGTTGTGGCCCTTGGTGATGCCCTGTTGGGTTTTTTGTTTGCTTGCTTCTTCCCATGGAAAAATACATACCTGCTTTCCTATTAGTTGAAATACGCAATACAGCTTCAGTTCAAAAATACGTTTCAGTTCAAAAATAAATTATGTCAGAATAGTCAAAGAATGTAATACATCTTTGTTACTGTGTTCTCTATTAAAGCAGCAGCAGAAGAAATAGAAAGAGAAGCAACCAAATGTCCACAAAACATCAGTAGTCCATGAGTAATGGTCTACCTTATTTACAATGTCACCTTATTTACAAGCCAGCTATTTATAATGTAGTTACTTGGAATGTATCATAATCAGTGATTTTATAAAATTCTCTCTCCAAATGCAGTTGCACCATGCTTGCTGATTTTGCCTAAATATTCATTTAACCAAAATCTGGGGTCAGAGCCCTTTACTAGCCAAGAACAAAAAAACCACAGGGACCAAAACCAAACTTAAGTTTTATTTTTCGTATTTACACATACGGAACTTTTTGCATTAAAAAACTTGAAAAACCAAAAAATCTGTACATATACTACAGCAATTAAAGTCTTCATGAAGAGAATCTTAAATTGGCAAGTTGATTTAAAATTCATTAAATAAAGCAGCATTAAAATCCAACAAAAGGGGATGAGGATGAAGAGGAAAATAACGCCCACATAACATTTGTATTATGCCCTTCACACATGTCATTTATGCTCACTGAATCTTTGCTTTCAGCATAATCTGAGAAACCTACAAATTCTGAGTTTCTTTCACTTGTCTGAAATAATTCCAGTAGGGGCTGCAGTGGTGAGCTACAATTGCTTCTCTTCTCTTCAGGAACAGACAGTCCATCTGTACACTTCACACTTAACTCCATATTCTGTTTCCGGGTTTCTCTTTTATTCCTTCCCAAGTGAAGTTTCACTTTTCTGTGCAGCTTTCCAGATGGTGAACTGCAGGCAGCACTGGCAGCCAATGCATTAAATTCCTTATTCATGGCAGTATCGGATACCTCAGCCTCCAGAACGACATTGTGCTGCATTTGCTGATGATTATCCCATGAATCGTGACGTTCCTTGACAAACGTAGGATTGGCATCTTCTTTTTTCAAACGCTTTGCTGGTAGAACCACTGCATTGTTTAATTCTCGTTTTGGCTGCGATAGGTTTTTGTCTTTTTCACTAAAATTTGTAACTTGAGTATGAGAACCTAAAGAACACATGCCTTCCTGAAAACACTGTAAATTCTTCCTATTTTCCTCTGGTTGCAGTATTTCCTTGCTGAATGGCTCGCAAACTCGAGACAAGTTCTCTATGTGTGCTTTGTTGTCTTTCTGAAGGGGCGGTTGTATGGAATTTGATGATTCAACAGTTTCTCTTAAGTTTGCAGCACGGGAGCAATCAGTTCTAATATTTTCATCATTAATTCTGAACTTACTTTTTAGTTCTGAAGGTTGTGACGGGTGACAATAAAGAAGCGAACAGCCAGATGCAGGAACAGGGGTAGGTGTGGGCACGGAATTTGTTTGTACTTCTGCAGGCTGGCAATCCAGTTTGAGTGCCTGCATTGCTGTATCCTTCCAGGAATAAGTCTTCAAAGAAATGCGCTGCTTTTTCAGTCGTTCTTGCAGCTCATCTGGTCTAGTTATTTTTCCAACAATAGGAGAAAAACAGCCTGTGCTGCATTTTGTCCTACAATGAAATTATTTAAATATGTTAATGAACATAAAAACCCCCCATGTATCACAACTCCACATTCAACTGATTCTAGAAAAGCAACTGAACTGACAAAGCAGTTTTTCTTTCTGATTTTGAAGGAAAGATATATTTAGGGTAGCAACACACTATTTCTACAGAAACAGAGTGCCTTATATTTGAATTTGATGTTTTCTTACTGATTCCTACAGCATATCGTTTTAAAAATACCAAAAGTCTAGTATTTCAGTAAACCTCAACTCATGGAGGCACTAAGAACAGAAAAAGTTAATTAATATAATGCAATTACTATAAATACTCACAAATATTCTATTATATATACACACAAAACTATAATTTGATTTTCTTGACAGGATTTCAAGTCTAACCACTTTGAATATATTGAAATCACAAAAGAAATAAAGGCTTGCCTTCATTAGGCTATCAGTTGTTTGACTCTATTTGTATTTCCTTTTGTTTCACTAAGAATATCTTAATTTCTTCAATACTTGTCATTTTTTAATAAATAAATGAGAATGTTATTTTTTATCTCCTAACTCATTTTCAAAACATCAGAGCAACCTCAAACTGTATTACTGTTTCAAGTAACAAAGACACTGGTGCCCACAGTCCAAAGTAAGAAACAAGCCTTTCTTGCCCTTTCAAGCTCTTGAGCTACAAAGAAGGACAATTCGCTTTCTTTGTCCAGCACCGAAGTTAGGAGGAGTAGAACATCGACAGGAAGTTTTTCCATAGGTAAGGATATCAGATTGACTGAAAAGGATATCATTTGCTGTTCTTAGGCTACTAAGAATGACAGAAAGCATTCAGAGCAAGATGTCCAGATATTACTTTCTATCAGCAATATTTAAGTACAATAGATTTGGCTTTACATAAGCTGAAAGATACGTAGGACTACGTCCGGCAATTCTTTTTGTTTTCATCCTTCTGTGATGTCATCTCCACTTCTTATTTTTTTCCCCCTAATTTCTGCTTTAGAGTACTGATTTGCCAGGTACAACCGCGTTGCAAATTTCAGGACTGATTTCAGACTGAAAACCATGAATTTACCCTGTTCTATTCAGATCCAAAACTTCAGAACTAAGTATCTTTATGTTCAATGTCTTGACTTACAGAGTCTTTAAAAGTTAGAATATATAACTCACCTTCTTATTTTTGCTGTATCATCTTTGTATGCAACAAACTCATAAACTAACTTGGAGATTATATCATCAACAACTTTATATTGTGTGCTTTGTGCAAAATTTTGGTGCCGTTCACTTTCAAGATGCTGCAATTAAAGAAAAAAACATGAAACAAATCTAATACTACCGATATGAATATACAAGCCATCAATATGATACAGAGCAGCAAGTAAATCTCATTAATTTATTACCAGCATCTCTAAGACATGAACTACTAATGCCTTCAGCTATCATACATAGAAGCAGCAATCAAGAATTAAAACCTACAAGGAAAAAATACCTACAGGCTGCTTTTTAGGATATATATTAGCAAAATATTTTAAAATAAAAATAGTTAGACACCTCTGTTGATACCACACTTTAGATATACAACTCTATCAAAGCATATACTTGACATTTCACTTACTGTTTGCAGATCTTCATATTTCTTCCCACAACATTCACAATATCCTCTCTTTTTTTTGTCCTTCTGAGGAAGCTGAGCAGGCATTCCACAGTCCTTGTCACTATTTATTTTGTTTCTGTTAAGAGAATATTAATAAGTCTCAAATATGGAACTGAGCTCTCAACTTTCCTCTCAGAGTATGTTCATTCTTATTCACTAAAAAAAAAACCAAACCAAAACAAACCTTTATTTCCCCTTAAGCTATTTAAATTACGTTAGTCAACACTTATGAAAAAACAAAGAAAAATTATGTACAAGTAAATAAAACAAACAAACAAAAACCACACAAAACCAGCAAGAAGACAGGCAGGCAGACCCAGTGGAACTATATGTAAGCATAAAACATACAGGTTTGTACGTACGTACTATTATCACCAGCTCAAAATAAACAATGGAAAATTGCTAAACAAATAAAAAATTTCCTTGAAAATTCAAAGAACATATTTGTTGGATATATTGAAATCTCTGAGCATAGCTGACAAAAACATCCAGTATCAGTATTTTTGATGCCTAGAAAAAACACAGCAAAATCCCCATGTCTAACAGATGACCTCTTATTCCTTCGTGAAAGTAACAGTCATATATTTTTTGGTTATATATAAATTTTGAATATGCTGATCAAATGCCATTTTTTCCTCTTTTTCTAGGTAAAGGCTAAGTGGGAATGGGAGAAAATGAGCCTCAAGTTCCTCCTGGAGATTAAAACATGAAAAGGTTTTCAATAGCTGCTCCATGACCTTCAAAGTCCTCATCTGGGGAGAGTTACTGTTTGCTGCAATTCACTATTAACCCACCTAAGGTTGACATACCAGCAATATAGCAAAGTCAACAATCTCTACTTCGTTTTTACTTTAAAGGAATAGTGCCATCTCCCTGTCTAGCCAAAAATCCTTCTGACAGACTTTACCAACAATCTGCATAGCTGTAAGCTCAGGAGTTTACATCAAATAACCTGTCTTGAACAATCTCTAGCATACAAAGCATAGCAATGTACTCCTCTGCTTTCAGTCCACCAGTCTAAATTGGTTTTAACACCTGCCCCAGCACTTCTTGGGTTCCTCAGGACAGGCTCCACCCAACTTTTGCTTTTAATGTTATATCAGCCTTCACATCTTCCCTCTTGAAAACAGTAAATATCACAGAAAACCAGCAAAGCAGGACACATAAGCAACAGAATGCATCATCTGAAGACTGAGTAATATCTACAGGTCTCGCCCAATGCAGAAGCAGAACTGATTACTTGGCTTCAAAAAGCTTTCCTCCCAGATGAAACAAGCAAGCATTCCCCTCACTCTCTCCCAAAGCTGGCATTCCTCACATCTACCTGCTGAGTATGAAACAATCTCCCACCTAAATATCAGTTTGGTTGTGCCCACTTGAAAGATTAACTAGGAAAACTCATTCAAATATAACTCCTGACATTTTTAATACATCATATTCCTTAATACATATAAACAGAAATGGTCTTTTTGGTTTTTTTTAATGTTTTAAAAATAATGGGCCTTTCTAATCCCATTGGAAGAGACACAGTCAGAAACTGCCCTATTAATACAGCAGTAACCCTTGCAAGATGTGTTTTTTGCTTTTTCATACTCACTGTAATTAAAAAAACAAACAAAAATAAAACCCACAAAAAAACAAACACAAACAAACAAAAAACAACACACCCAAAAAAAAAAATTATGGCAACATAAGCTGAAAACCTCCAGGTCTATAATAATGGTGAAGACTGGACAGAAACTGTGGAGAAGCCATTTTATAAAGAAAAAACATGTATCACACATAAGTCTTCAACCCCAAGGACAGAAAAGCAGCAAGTTACTAAATACAGGAAGCTCCACATATAGCAAAGCTACCTTTCACCTAAGTATCTATAGTCTCTCACACAAATCAATTTAAGAAGTCAAAGAAATATGCTAGACAGAAGAAACTCAAAACAATAGTTCGGACACAAAAAACCAGGTAATTAAGACACTAGTTAAATAGTTTCAAATCATAAAACTCATTTGCCAAAAGTTTTACTGCATCTATAGTGCTCATGTAGAGCCTGATTGCCTAGATGTGTCATACAAACACTTGCTTTAAGAACAACTGCAATTCTACTGGGCAACTAGAATCCACTTTTCATCTCTAAGGAGTCGAAGTAGTATTATCAGTCTAATTCCTATAAATTATCAGTAATACGCACTCTTTATCAACAACGATTATGCACTGTGATTGAACATCATTGCTTTAAAAAAATTTAACTGCCTACTTCAGCACTACACGAACAAACACAGAAGTCTTAAGAAATCCACTTCCTCTGAAATACTTACTGAATGGTATTCAAGATGAGGACAAAGAAGAAACCAGTGGCAGAAAGGAAAAAAATATCTTATGCTGACCCACAGTGAAAAGAGAAGGCCACATTTTTGGATGTATGCATCTGTATGTCCAAAAAAAGGACTAAAGACAGAATAAAGAGTAGATAGACAGACACCAACAGTGCAGTAAATACATCAGTTGAGACATGGCTAGTAGTATTAAATGGAACACAAACTTTAGAAGAGCAACTCTTTTAGAACACAATTACTTATGAAATAATTTAGAGGACAGCCCTCCCCTCTACCCACACCTCAAAAACAAGTTTTCAACAAACCTTTGCTTAGACTGAGTTTGCTTTTGACCAGAAGGATACTTCTTATCCACTTCAAATGGACTATATGGCTTCGGAACACAGTAGTTCAGTAACGGAAAACTGGGTAGTTGCAGATAAAACGGTCGGTACTGGCTGCATTAGACAAACCAAGTGCATCAGAACCATCAGAAACAGAAAAAAAGATGTTCATAGCACAAATTACATCAGGTCAAAAAGCCTGAAAAATTGTTTCTCTTTTACGTATGACACACACAGAATGCTAAGCAGATAAATATCCTAAAACAAGCCATTCATCCCTTCCTATAAACTTGCTACTGTCTTTCAGTTTCCACAGTTGTCTTACACATTCCCTGGTGTATGATTTTCATACCTATTAATTGTTGTGAGTTGGATAGCCAATAAACCTAAAAACAGTTTGGACAACACTACATTTGTGCTCCTGAAAAGTAGCTACAGCAGTTCCTAACATTCAATGCATAATTTTTACTTATTTTCATTGTACTGTTTTCTTCTTAAAAAAAAAAATAAAAAATTGATCAATTCACCATTCATAACAAAACTTAGAGAGATATCAGAACTAGCAACCATACCAATGCTCTAAATATATTAAGAATGTTTAAAATAGGGCATGCTGAAGTTCACATACTGGATCATGTAACTGAATTGCTGATGCCAGAGTTCAGCCTGATTTTTTTCCTCCACATTACTATTTTAGGCTACCCAGGCAAAACTAAAAGAGCAAGTCTGGAAGAAATAATAGGGATAGCTAAACATCTTGTTCTGCTTCTGAACTGTTACTTATGTTGCATAAAAACATGGTGCATAAATATTCAAAAGTGCTTCAAGTGTTTAGTACCCATTACATTCTGAAGTCAGACTCACATATATTTATATAAGAATTTCTTGTACTTACAACTGCATTGATCCAGTTCTTACCACTATTCTCATGTCCCTTATACCTATTACACCAACTCAGTGTATAACAGTGTTTAGATCTCTCTTTTTTTAATTCAGGGAAGTGTGAAAGACATCAGGTTAAAGAATTTGGCACTTATAAACCATGTCATAAAGCAGAAGTTAGTTAGGAATTCAAAGGTGCAAAACATGCTGTGCAGAACTGCACCTTTTTCACAATTCATTCTTCTGTCAACTTCTGGCAAACTGGCATTTTCTTACACAGCCAGGTCTGATTGAGACCAGAAAGAAGTGAAAAATTTCAAGGCTGAAAGTATCAGATTTCATGCCGCTGTGGATAATGAAATCAGATTATTAGCTGGGATTTTTACTTTTAAAAAGAAATGACTGAACAAGAAATTAAACCTAATTTCAAGGAATGATTTTAACTGTAACAACTTCCCTTTCTTTACATCCAAGCAGTCTCAGCAGGAGATGAATGTTATTGAGTTGGAACTCAACAGGACTGGAATTCAGTATAAGTTTTATGTGCCTTTTGGGTTAAAGGATTTAGATCTAAGAAAAGATGTAAGGGTTCAAAGCTTCCAGGTTTCCCTTTCATTCATATGGTCTTTGGCAGAAAGTAACCCGAAGAACCGACATTCATGATACAAAAACTGGAGCTACCTATTAACTTTCCACTTCCATTACCTATTGCAAATATTCCCTACTATACTAATACTCGCTCAATCTCACTCAGTAGCTGAACACATTTGTATCTTATAAGAGGACAGTATACCCGGCATCTAAAGTCAGGGAGCTGAAGGAAATTGAGATATAAGGACACACTTGATCAAGTAATTCTGAATAACTCAGTTTGAGAACCACATTATTGAATGCATGAAGAGAACCCTTACCGACTTGCATCTTCTACCCTGATGAATGGATTTTTCAGTCTACCTGCTCAAGGGGAAAGAAAATGAAATTAAGAGAGAAATACTTCATTCAGCAAGTTACTGCAATAGGTGAATAAATTAGCAGACTGTATTTTAGTACTTTTCTTGGGCATATAAATTGGGATGTAGCATGACATGACCATGTGAGAACTGTAGTACATTTGTATGCATTCAGAATATAAAGCAAACCAGAAACTTCTACAATTATTGAAATACTTACTTTTAGACTTTTGAGCAGTAACATGTTTTCCCTATTAAAAAAAGAGAGAAGGTATAAAATCCTTGTGAGTATTATTCTGCAGTTCACTTAAAGATTTAGCTGTAGGTAATTTAAGTTATGGGGGTTTCCCTGTGTTAATCATGACTTCATACACAGTCATGATCAATTTTGCAGGAAACTAAGCTCATCAGTAATTCAGAAATATGGTAACACGTTTCCAAAAGAAATATTTATTTCTACACTGAAAAAAACAAAACAAAACCCCAACAAACCCAGTGTTCTCCTTCAGATGCTTCAATTTATTTTTCCTAAAACCAAAACTAAACAAAGAAACCTACAAAGGAAAATTTTACATTAACTCTCTCCTCCCTGAAAATACCTTGCCACGGTTCAAGTTGATTCTCAAATAGAGATAACATTTTTACAACACTTTATAAATCCTAATTATTTGCAAGCTGTAAAATGCCACCAAAACCAGAATACAGCAACATTCTCCAACTAAAACAATTCTTTTCATTTGAATACATTTACACAGGTTTGGTCTTTGTTTTTAGCAATGAAGATTAAAATTAAACAGAATATTTGGTCTCCAGAAAAAAAAAGTAAATTCTATATTCAAGTATCAACTGTTAGCTACAATTGATTCTGGTAAAGGTAAAAACTCATTTTATATTACTTGTAAATAAATCCCACCCTGCTATCCATGGACACATGGACACACTGATGATTTGGCAGAGGATTTTATGTGGCCTCAATAATTAGCCAATATTGCATTCCAAAACAACACTCACTATGTATTTTCGTTCCATTTCCTTATCAGAGCCCCATGCACAGATTGGACAATTGGACAACTTCACGTGTTTAAATTAAATTACAGAGCAACTCCAAGTTTTAATGTCCCATTATATCATACACTAAAAACCTGAGAAATTGGGACATTCACATGCAAAATGCACATTATTGGCAGATAGCCTGAAGATGCTTTCTGCTACTTCTTTACAAAGGAAAAATTGCAGATTCCTTGTAGTGACAGCTTCTCCAGGAAACATACAATGATTTTTCAGAACGGCTCATGAAAAGTAAAGGATTTCTAATCACTGTGTCACGGGGAAAGTTATACAAGGCAACTGAATGGCAATTTACATCAATAATTTTTTTTGTTACTTATTACTCTTGAGGCATGCAGAATGGAAACTTCAGACAGCTCAGCACTTCTTAGATATCCTTTGCAAGAGCAAAGGACTACACATTATGGAATCAATGCTACTACGGAAGTTATGTATTAATAACTTTGATATATATAGCTAATACTTCGTATTTTTTGAAGATGGTTTTTAAATCAATTCAGAAAACATAATGGCCTGTGAAAAACTGAACATGAGCAAAACTTCATTAAAATAAAATATGCAAGCTTCACAGCAAGCAGTATTTAGTGTTTTGGTGTTTTCTCAGTTAACGAAACAAATGGCATTTTCACAAATAGCAAAGGGACACTTACCACATCTTTAAAAGAATTGTCTCCTCTTTTGATTAGATAGAGCTCCCTTTTCTTTTGTTCAATACAATTCTTAACATCTGGCAAAAAGAGGGAGAATTATTCTCAGTTTTTTGTATCTGTGATGTAATTGTAATTTTTAATATTTTGAATTCAACAAAAGAATAATTACATGAATGTTACAAGTTCAAGTCAGACTTTGTCTAACAAAAATATTTACCATCAATATGAAGTATCTTCACTCCCCAACTCAAAGCATTGGACAGTATACTACCAGAGGGGATTAAATCCTGCAAACAATAAATTATATTAATAATCTAATGCAATAAATAGCAGATTTAAAATAATTACAAATATATTGCAACATGTAATATGAAAGCTGAGATTAAAATGCAGATGCTTTGTTTTTTGCCAAAAGACTACTGCTCGTTTCAACTTACTTTGCAATCTCTGTGTTACAGCACTTTACCATCAAAAGACATTTAAACTTTCAGAAAGCCAAAACTGTTCTTTATTGTCACATTTTACAGCAAGATTGGAACACAGTGAATTGATACATTTTCTTTAACTTAATGAGCACCTCTCAAATGCAAGTTATATTAGCAATCCTGACAACTTTTAATACTTGTCATAAGACTTCACAGACTTTTAATTCTTCAGGAAGTATCCAAAAAGCATGATTTTGACAGTTTATTTAGGACAATCCCTCAACTTCTGCCTGAGCATTCCAAGGCTGACTTCTCTCTAAGACACTCTTACTACAGCTTGTTTTCTAGAAGAGCAAAACCAAAGTTTCTGAAGCATGAATTCATTGATTACTTGGTGTACCTGTTCTTTGATTGCTTTTTCAACCAAGGATTTTCCTCTGCTCATACGCACCTAAATTAAAACAGAAACACGTTTGTAGCAAGGTGAGACAATTCACATGGCTGTTAACAAATACACGTTAGCTATCAGAGTCTCCTTTTGTTCACTGTACTGCTAATTTTTCAGTAATGTGCATCTTCCTCACAGGGTTACAGTTGATACAGTCTAAGGGAAAAAAAACCCACCAATCTAAAACCACCCAACAAGTAATCATTTTCAGCCAAAGCAGATCACTGCATGGCTGAAGCAATGTTAGTGCTGGAACAACACAGACACTGGGAATAAACAGCCAGTGGCACATACCAAATGGTGTGATGATGAGGTTTTATCAGCTGGGGCTTGTGCAAATTGTCATAAATATAATCACAGCCTCTGTCTATCTGCCTTCTTTTCTATCACCAGTGAATCTCCTTTTGTACTTTATGCTGCTTATGCATAATGAGCTGCCTTTGCCTATCCAGGTATTTACAAAATAATGTTACCTCACCTATGCAGTGCAAAGACTAGCCCGCAGACTGGCTCGCAGTCACGTTTCTTAGTAAGTACCACATACATAATACAGCTAATTACTTCCAACTGTATTTTGAAAGGACACAAGATTTGTCCATGTAAGAAACTTCACATGAATCTGCATAAATTCAGATACTAACTTAACAATGTACATGCAATTAACATGAACTTCTAAGAAAGAGCTCAAAAAAGCTCAGCAGTCATAATGTTCAATTTTAATTATTTTTTCAACTACTATCCAAGAGTGCTTCTGTTGATATCCGCATTAACAACACATCAGTCAAGGCTTTATTAGGCTGTGTTTCTAAAGAGAGGAATCACAGAATGCCATCACGTGCCTATCCATATTGATCCAGCTGTCAAACATAATAATGTCAGTATTATCAGTCAGACATACTACCTTAAAACAGATTTTAGTGTACTCTGCTTATTTGCAAAAAAGGCTCCTTTTTAAAATTAGTTTCTGAAACTCTGCTGAATTAGTTTGAGTTAAATTTAACAAGTTAGCCTGAATAAATTGAAAAGTATATTTGAAAGAAAACCCCTTATTCACCCAAAGAACTGCTGCCATCTTTAGGAAACTAACTAGAAGGAAAATTCTAAGACCATATCCCTCCCATGGGTTGTACTCGATTCACAATATTATTACTAAGAAACTTACTGTATCTACCAACTTAAATGAACTTCCATCACGCTGATCTTTTCGGCTGCTAGGATGAGGTGAACCATTTCCCCCAGCACCTGCAGATTCTGGGCTAGGAACAGGAGAAATCTGGCCAAGACTTCGTGCAAATTTTGCCTCCTTTTTATTTGTCACCAGATAGTTGATATCCTTACTAAGGAAACTCTCCACCCTCTAAATATAGAGATATAAAACAAGTCATCATTTCAGGACAGTGGATCAGTAACTCAAATTTTACATTGCATACTTAAAAGTGATAAAACTTCTAAAATAACTAAGTACAAAAACACTGAATTAACAAGAAGATATTTTCTAAATATAAAAACTGAGTTGCACTAGCATCTTACCACTCACAAATTATAAGTTCAATTTCTTAATTTTGTAATCTTTATCAAAAGAACCTTGCAATGTTTTGATTATTATATTCTTTGAACTATCTAGCTGTAATACTTTCCAAATAGAAAAATTCAATACTGCATTGAGGAATAACAGAATAAATCACGGTAAACCACTGTCTACATAATTTTATGAAACAGAAATTATACTAAGTGTTCAGCTAAACTTAAAGACATGTGCATGCAAATGTACTTTAGTCTGCAAGAAGCTATAAATTTACTGAGTTCAGAACCAGCAGAAAAATTAAAGGTTTAGGAGAGTTACCATGTTTCACACCTATAATATTCATGACACTTCTCCAAAAGGTAAAGTCTTTAGTAGATTCATATTCTCATACTCAGTAATATAAATATGCAGGTACTCTATGCTTGTTCTCTTCTATTTTGCTCCTTCAGTCTTTCATTGCTAACTATCAAGTGACTATCACCTATTCGCCTTGTTATTTCTTATTAGCTTATGTAGCTTAATGCATTTCATCTCTTCAACTAATCAGCTTGGAAAGCACAAATCACCCAGACAGCAAGCTCGAAACTGTGCCTTTCAACGGTGCTCTATGCACCTTTTACAGAAGGATATAGAGGCACTTTTGAGTGCACTCCACACAAGTAACAACAAAACGTGGTAATTGATCTTGAGGGTGTTAGAGCACCTCAGATGGAGGCATTTACTCCTCAGGATAAGCCACAAAAACTTCCTTTCCAGTCTGTGATTTGTAACCTTACCTTTCACATATGAACTCCTAAAATTCTCTTTCGGAGAGAAAGACAAAATACAGAGTGCACTTATTTGACGTAAATGTAAAACGATGCATTTAATTTGAAACCATGTTAGTGCTACTCCCTACCGCTCCTGTGATTTCAGACAGCACCTTGATTTACAAGCATCAATTTCATAAAGCTGCTCAGTGTTCCTCTGAGTTCAAAGAAGTATTGCCAAAGCAACATTCAAAACAGGTAGCCATTTAAGCAGATCCCTTCTGCCTCGGTGCTTAAAAGGTATTTAATTCTCTAACGGCCAAGTTTTCTCTACATCAATTCAAATATTCAACTTTAAAAGAGAACTAAGCAACTGCACTACTTGTGTTACTATCATATCTTGTACTTGCTTGTATTGAAGTTTCTTCGATACAGAAGAGAGAATTGGGAAAAAGATTAGTAAGATGCATATAAAATTTATTATTAAATAAGAGTATTCAAAAATACTCATTAACATACCCTGTGCAAAAAGTACTCAGTGAAGTTACTGACTTTCAGTAAGCATATACAAAACTCTTCCTTTAATCTCTTTCAGGTTCAGCTGAACAACATTGTAACATGTAAAAATGTCAATGCAGTCAGAAGCAGCAGAAAAAAATCACCTCAAACGATAAAACTTAATAAACTTGGATAAATTTTAAGCCAGGTGAATAATCAACTGAATACAAACCTTAATAATAAAAACTTTTGTTACAATCAGCAAAGCAGGTTCTCTCAAAAAAAACACAGAATAACTTAATGATAAGCTCATTGTTTGTATTAAATATTAAGACAAACATAGAAAAATAAAATCCTCTCACAGATAAAGTACATATAACATCAAATGTTATTTATAAAGTAAAAATAATATAAAATGAAAGAAACATTCCATATGTCCAAATTTCCTTCTAGATTAATACAGGTCTCTGTTATAAACTTACCCCTCCCAGCTCTTTGAGGTCCTTTCCTAATTTT